>NC_137022.1:24839414-25031914 GCF_032717465.1 Coenobita brevimanus | reverse complement strand
ACACCACACCAGCATCACCAACCACAATTACCACAAATATCACATAACTACCACATAACCACATCGTCTTACCTCACATATCACATCGCTGGCACCATCACTACCACACGCAACCACCACCACCGCAACACTGCACTACCACACACACAACCACCACCACAACACTGCACTACCACACACAACCATCACCACACCAACACCACAAACAACCATCACCACATCACTATCACCACCACTGCCACAAATACCACATCACTACCACACCCAACCACCACATCACTACCACATCCAACCACCACATCACTACCACATCCAACCACCACATCACTACCACACCCAACCACCACATCACTACCACACACCACACCACACCACGAGGTAGCGGGGATTTAAACCGAATATAACCGAATTCACAACAAAAGCTTAGAACAGCCAACTTTAAACAATGTATTCGACATACTACTACTACTATTATTACTACTACTACTACAAATACTACTACTCCTCCTCCTGCCACTACATCTACAAATATTACAATTACTACTACTACTAACACAAATACTACCTCTTCTACTACCCCGGCCACATTCATAAATATTACAACTCCTCCACAACTACCACCACCACCGCTTCCACTACAACTACTACTACTACCACCGCTTCCACTACAACTACTACTACTACCACCGCTTCCACTACAACTACTACTACTACCACCGCTTCCACTACAACTACTACTCCTTACTACCACGTTTGTAAGTGGGAAATCCAGGTTGGGTGTACGAAGTTTCACCCCTATTGTATATCCGCCACGCTAGGCAGGCGCGACACACTTAACACCACACGTCACACCGCTTATCTCGCACTTATACCCTTCTTATTTCCACTTTTCCGGCCACTTATTCGAGGTGTCTTACGATATGGACAAAAATGGGACCGACCCGGCATTGGCACGCACCTCCTCCTCCTCCGACTGTCAGAGAAACACTGGGGTAAAACGCTTGAGTCCCCCCTCCCCTCCCTACTCACTCCCCGGGGATGCGGTGGTGCCACATCTCCCACAACAACGTGAGATGCAACCTTGCCACATCACCCAACATTGATCATTATTATTATTATTATTATTATCATTATTATTTACTGAGGACGGCTGCTGGGTTTCAGGGAGCAAGCTGTCTAGTCTATGCTCCAAGTCAGACTCAAAGGGAAAAAAATAATTAACCCTTTCACTGCAAGAGCTTTTCCCGAAACAACATCAATTACTCGAAATCAATAATAATAATAATAATAATAATAATAATAACAGTAGTAGTAGTAGTAGTAGTAGTAGTAGTAGTAGTGGTGGTAGCAGCAGCAGCAGCAGCAGTAGTAGTAGTAGTAAATAAATAAATAACCCAGCCTACAACTGCCATCTCTTCATCATCAAGGCAGAGATGTAGAAACAGATTAACCCTAGAAAATGATGCTAGTCACGATGAAGTGCTATGGAAGGATGTAGAGCCACAGTACTGTCACTAAACTATGTGAAACAGCTGCAAAAAGAACGGAAATCTATGCCACTTTAAGGAAAGAAAAATAGTGAAATCTAAGATGCTGAGTAACTGAATAGGTCACTACGATAAACTCCGGGATTGGGCGTCAGATAACTGAAGGAAACTGCAATATTGCCTCTATTTACTCTTAAGCTTTAAATATGGACTAAATGAAAATACAGGGGGACGAGAGAGAGAGAGAGAGAGAGAGAGCCAGCACGAAACTCTACGGACGCTACAACCCATATATAACAGATCTGAGACACCCTGTATTATTTTTTATTTATATGACAGCCTACGTCTTTGTATTCTAACCTTAACCAAAAATACAAACTGACCTCCCCACCCTCCAAAAAATATATATATATATATATATATATATATATATATATATATATATATATATATATATATATATAAATAGAAACTCTACGGACGCTACAACCCACATATCATAATTCTTAACACTACTCTTTTTCTCTATACCATGTCCTTGTACTTTGACCTACTTTCACCTACATTTAATAACCCCGTCCTTGGAACCCTTAATTGCCTCTAAATTGACATCATTATCCTCACAGTAATTTAACGGTAATGAGAAAAACAGACACACAGGTGAAAACATACACCTTCCTCCCCCTCCTGTGGTGGTGGTGGTGGTGGTGGTGATGATAAAATAATAATAATAATAATAATAATAATAATAATAATAACAACAACAACAATAAAGAGTGTGGTAGGAGTAACTGTGGTGATATGTGAGTGTGGTACAGTGTGGCAAGAGCAACTGTGGTGGTATGTGAGTGTGGTAGGAGTAACTGTGGTGGTATGTGAGTGTGGTAGGAGTAACGGTGGTGATATAAGAGTGCTCTAATTGTGGTGGTATGTGAGTGTGGCAGGAGTAATTGTGGTGGTATGTGAGTGTGCTAATATGGTTGGGGCAATTGTGGTGGTATGTGAATGTGGTACTGTGTGGTAGGAGTAACTGTGGTGGTATGTACGTGTGGTAGACTGGTAAAGCGTGGTAAGGGGGTAGGAGGCGGGAAGATTTAGGTGTTAGTGTGGGAAAAGATGTGGTAAAATATGGCGGTGTGTGGTGGAGTGTGGGAATGTGTGGTAGGAAGAAGGTAGGACTGTGGTAGAATGTGGTAGTGTGTGGCTATGTGAGGCAGAGGGAGGCAGTGTGTGGTAGTGTGGTAATGTGTGGTAGTGTGGTAATGTGTGTAGTGTGGTAATGTGCGGTACAGAGTGGTAGTGTGCAGATATGTGTGGTGAAGTGTGGTAGTGTGTGGTAGTGTGGTAATGTGCGATACAGAGTGGTAGTGTGCAGATATGTGTGGTGGAGTGTGGTAGTGTGTGGTGGAGTGTGGTAGGGAGGAGACGAGGGGAACAGTTAGGTGAAAACCGCGTGGGAAATTTTCAGATCTTCTTCCCTTCTCTCCAGCCATCATTTTTTCCTCCCTCCCTCTCCCTCTTCCCTTATTTCCAGTTTTCCTCTCTCTCTCTCTCTCTCTCTCTCTCTCTCTCTCTCCCTCTTCCTCCCTTCCTGCCATCCTCCATCTTTTTCTCTCTTGTCTACTTCTCCCTTTTCTGTCCTATTGTCTTCCTCTCTCCCTCCCTCTCTCTCATTCTCTCCCCCTCCCTTCCTCCCACTCTCCCTGTTTTTCATTCTCCCTCCCACTTTTTCCCTCTCCCTCCCTCTTTTTCACCCTCCCTCCTCTCTCCCTCTTTTTCCCTCTCCCTCTTTCGGTCTCATTCCCTCCCTCCCTCCCTCCCCCCTACCCTCCCTGTTTTTCCTTCTCCCTCTCACTCCAGCTTTATCTCCCAATCTCCCTGCCTGTTTTTCACTCTCCCTTCCTCTGTTTTTCGGTCTCTTCCTCCCTCAATTTGTTCCTTCCTCCCTCCCTGTTTTCCCTTCCTTCCACCTTTTCTCAATCCCCCTTCCTCCTTCCATCCAACCTCCCTCTTTCACTCTCCCTTCTTCACCTTTCCTCCCACCCTCCCTCGTCATTTCAGTCTCTTCAATGCAGTCTTTCCTCCTCTCTCCCTCAATTCCGTTCTCCCCTACCGTCTTTCTTCCCTGATTTACATACCTTCTATAGAACTACATATTCAACTCCTGTCAATCTTAAAGTACACAAAAATATCTCAGAGACTCGTGGGATCCATTCTTAAGGACCTGATAGCACAGAAATACCTTAATCTTGGGACGCAAGCCTGATATTTGTATGGCCAGATTAACTTTCCTATAATTTAATATCACTAGGAATAAACTCTTGTGTGTTTTGATGCATATGGACTTCGTTATAACACTAGACAACCTCATTTTATTTTACATTTAAGGATGGTTTAAATCTATCTATTGCCAGACGCCTTAATCTCGTAAGGAGTGGCCACAAACAAGAGCTAATAATAATAATAATAATAATAATAGTAGCAGTAGTAGTAGTAGTAGTAGTAGTAGCAGTTGTAATGGCAGTAGTAGTAGTAGCGGTAGTAGTAATCATAGTAATAACAATTATTATTATTATTATTATTATAATGGATAAGAGGGCGAGGGAGAAGCACCAGACAGGCGGAAGTGCTCCTTTATCTGCTTTCTTGCCGGAAGTTGTCATATCGTTGTTTACAGGATACCGTGAGAACGATAGATAAACAGTAGTAGATACACCTCCATTATGCTCTCTCTCTCTCTGGTGTGTGTGTGTGTGTGTGTGTGTGTGTGTGTGTGTGTGTGTGTTACCATTCACAACCTCTACATGACACACCATCACCACTCTTTCCTTCACCTCATCCCCCCTCCCCCCTATCTATTTCCCCAGTAACGCTATCAACGCTGGCTCTCTTCACGGCTTTCACTTCCGGCTATGTCCACGCTTTCCCAATGAAACGTAAATAAACAGAACGAAAAATACCGGGGAATAAGGGAAATACAGCCCAAATTTCCACTATTATATTCTAATTACATACCTAGGCTGTTTCCCCCACAGAAAGGGAGGTAGCCGAGACAGGACGACACACTCCCCATTTACTCATCCACACACGCATTCATTCGCATCTGAGCCGCAAGGGCTAATGACAAAACCACCTCACTGGATAAATAAATAAATAAATAAATAAAATACGTGAGTAAACTGAAAAACAGATAATAAAAATAGTTCCCAAATTCCACTATCATATAAAATTCTCTAAAGCCCTTCAATTACCCACTTCAAATCGACATTACTAGTATTCCTCCTGCTACTCTGTCATTCAGCTTGGGAGAGTGACTTAACCCACAGGAGTCCGGTGTCTTCAATATAGGACGCAACTGGGAATTTTCAAAAGTTAATAAACTAGGGAGCCCCCGGGCAGGGACCCATGAGCTACGCGAGTACGAGCCGATAGGCGGAGGGCGGTACGCTTAGTGCTCTGCCAGCACAATCCCTCGCCCAGGAACTCTGGGAGCCAATGGGATATAGTACTTTCATTCTAACTTGGTGTATATTTATTTAGGTCCCTTTGATGCCTATTTCCCCAAGCTCAATAGCAGAGCATGATATACGGCTCAATATCCTTCCCACAGCACTTCCTCGTGATTAGCACCATATTCCAGTGTTGAAATCCTGTTACAGCCTGATATTCAAGATGGAAAGACGGCAATTTTTACGCCAAGTTAAAGTGAACGGAGCATAGCAATGGAGAGAGAGAGAGAGAGAGAGAGAGAGAGAGAGAGAGAGAGAGAGTCACCCAGCCTCCCATTACAACAACTACCACAAGACGCTTACAAAACCACCCGTCCCTCTCAATGTTCATAGTTGTGGTAATTGTGGTAGTTTTGGTGGCTATAATTACGCTGGTAACTTTGACGATGGTGGCAGTTGTGGTAGTTGCGATGGTAGTAGTTGTGGTAAGGCTGTTGAAACTAGAGCAACCACCATCGCTACCACAATTACTACCAACATTAGCAATATTACCGAATTATTACGCATACATTGAGATTACAGATCCATACACACACATGTGCAATCTCTCTCTCTCTCTCTCTCTCTCTCTCTCTCTCTCTCTCTCTCACAACATTATCTTTTTCCTAAATCGAAATCTCTAGCACTTACCCCTTCCTGCTTCTCTCTCTCTCTCTCTCTCTCTCTCTCTCTCTCTCTCTCTCTCTCTCTCACAACATTATTTTTTCCTGTGTCGAAATCTCTCAACACTTACCCCTTCCTGCTCTCTCTCTCTCTCTCTCTCTCTCTCTCTCTCTCTCAGACAGATATATATACCGGTACACAGAAAGCCATACCTACCAATGCTACTACCACCATCACTTCCAAAATCACATACACAACCATTACTACCACAACTACCACCACTGCAGACTCCCTCCACAACTACCAACATTACTAAACCAACTACCATCTACCACTATCGCTACCACAATCACATCCTTTCTACTACCATTACCACCATCACCACTACCTAACCGCCTCATTTGGCCCTCAACTGCCTAATGACACTAAACTCACGGAACTGATTGGGCTATTACCTGGGGTCATTTGAGAGAGAGAGAGAGAAACATCAACGACAACGACGATGATGATGATACAATAACAAGAAAATAAGAACATAATAAATCATCATCATCATAATAATAATAATAATAATACTAATAAAAACAACAATAATAATAATAATAATAATAATAATAATAATAATAATAACAATAATACTAATAAAAACAACAACAATAATAATAATAATAATAATAATAATAAGAATAATAACAACAGCAATACGATTACCAGCAATCATTATAATCAAGAACAACAACGTGTGTGTGTGTGTGTGTGTGTGTGTGTGTGTGTGTGTGTGTGTGTGTGTGTGTGTGTGTGTGTGCGCGAGTGCGTGCGCGCATCTTACCTGTGTACACCGTAGCCGCTATGGCTGCTCCTTTAATCAATGGTCACATACCTAGGAAGAGAAAAGCAAAATTACTATTAGATTAATCGAATTAGCTCTCTCTCTCTCTCTCTCTCTCTCTGTATCTTATCCTGAACCTTGTCCCTTTCCTGTTTTTCAATCTTCTGACACATTCTTCCCCCCTACCCCCCCTTCTCTCTCTCTCTCTCTCTCTCTCTCTCTCTCTAACACTATCCCAATAACAAGTTAGTGAACGTATAAAAAACAGTTTATAACAGTTCTTTCATTTTAGTGCAAACTTTAAAAATAATAGATTTCAAGTGAGTTGTTTGTACAGAAAGGGTGAGATAGATATAAATAGATAAACAGATGCAGAATGAGGGAGAGAGAGAGAGAGAGAGAGAGAGAGAGAGAGAGAGAGAGAGAGAGAGAGAGAGAGAGAGAGAGAATGGCAGCTCTCTCTCACGTCCTGTCAACAGCTCCTAACTCAAAGCTTCACTTCCGTCTCAAACCACCGCTAGTATACACACACACACACACACACACACACACACACACACACACACACACACACAAGATGTAAGTCATGCACCCAACATTCCCCCGTGTGTGTGTGTGTGTGTGTGTGTGTGTGTAAGAATATGTACTGGAAGTCGTACGTCATCACATACAACTGTAAGTTCACAGCAACAGCCACACACACACACACACACACACACACACACACACACACACACACACACACACACACTCATATCACTCTCGATAACCACAACTACCACACCCACGTTTACCACCACCACTCCCTACCACAACCATTCATTCCTTACCACAATACACATAAAAATACCATTACTAACTACCATAACCACCATCTATACTCTTTTCACTTTTTCTTGGCTTAAAATTGCCATCCCCAGCTTGCAGGGTAGACTGAAAAAAGAGATTAATACTACGATGCTAGTCACGAAGAAGTGCCATGGAAATTAAGAGCCACGTGACATAAGGTACAAAAGGACGAAAATCTGGGCCAATTTAATGTGAAAAAAGACCTACATCAAAACTATTACAACCACCATCGTCCACCCCATCCCTACCACCACTACAACCATCACATATATCACAACCATTCACTCCTACTACCACCACAACCACAATTACCACCACCACCACCACAACCACAATTACCACCACCACAACCACAAGTACCACCATCACCACCACCACAACCACAAGTACCACCATCACCACAACCACAATTACCACCACCACCACAACCACAAGTACCATCACCACCATCACAACCACAAGTACCACCATCTCCACCACCACAACCACAAGTACCATCATCACCACCACAACACCAAATGTACCACCATCACCACCACCACAACCACAAGTACCACCATCACCACAACCACAATTACCACCATCACCACCACCACAAGTACCATCACCACCACCACAACACCAAAAGTACCACCATCACCACCACCACAACTACCATCACCACCACCACAATCACAAGTACCACCATCACCACCACCACAACCACAAGTACCATCACCACCACCACAACCACAAGTACCACCATCACCACCACAACCATAAGTACCACCATCACCACCACCACAACCACAAGTACCACCATCATCACCACAACCACAAGCACTACCATCACCACCACTCCCCATTATCATTACAAATATCACAACCATTCACGCCTATCACCATAACCACCGCAACCACAACTCCCAAGAACCACCACAGCTACCACAACCATTCACTCCTACCAACTCCATCACTGCCACTACCACAAACACCATATTTTCCTACTACTTCACTCCTCCCACCACCACAACCACAATCACCATCACCACCATCATATCCTACTACTACTACTACTACCACAACTACAAGAACCACTCACTCCTCCTAATACAACCACCAGCAATCCCTACTACCCTTGAGAGAGAGAGAGAGAGAGAGAGAGAGAGAGAGAGAGAGAGAGAGAGAGAGAGAGAGACAGAGACAGAGACAGAGAGAGAGAGGGTACACCAAAATTTTCAGGCATGTCGGCAACTGCTTTCATCTTTCCTTCATCCCATGTTACTTTCTCCATTACTTTCCTTTCCCTCTCCCTCTCTCTCTCTCTATCTATCTATCTATCTCTATCTTTCTCCTGTAATTGTATGTCTGTTTTTTTCCTTCCTTTCATCATGTCACCTTTATATTCCTTCCTTCCCTTCTTCCTTCTTGTCTTCCTTCTATCCTTCCCTCCCTCCTTCCTTCCTTTCTTTATGTCTGCGTTTTTTCCTTTTTTCTGCCTTCCATCCTTTCTTCCTCTCTTCTTTCTTTCCTTCCTTCCTTCCTCTCTCTCTCTCTCTCTCTCTCTCTCTCTCTCTCTCTCTCTCTCTCTCTCTCTCTCTCTCTCTCTCTCTCTCTCTCTCTAAAAATTCAATTTCCCGCGGTACAAATGTTACCTTCTTTCCCACCCACTTCCCTTCCTACCTACCTCCCTCTCTTACCCACCAATTCCTACTTACCCACCTACCTAACTCTACTTACATACCTGACCTACTTACCAAACTCACATACCAAGTTGTGTTAATTCTACTTTCCTACTAACCTACCTACAACACTTACTGACCTACATACCAGCTTTTTTCCTTACCTACTTACCTATCTACCTACCTACCTTCTACCAAGCAAAATCACCCACCTACCAACCTACCTACTTACCATTACCCAAACCTATCCACCTACCCACCTACCTACTTACCATTATCCAGACCTACCTACGTAACTACATGCCTATCATTCACTTTGGATACCTACCTACCAAGCAATTTCACCTACCTACCTACCTACCAACGTACCTACTTACCGGCCTACTTACCATGATACCCACGTACCCTTGCCTGGCCTAACCGACAATGCCCATCCTCCCTTTCCCTTCAACGACAATAGTTTCCCTCCACCCCTCCCTCCTCTCTCTCTCTCTCTCTCTCTCTCTCTCTCTCTCTCTCTCTCTCTCTCTCTCATACTCCCCTTACCTTCCTCCTTCATTCACCTTTCCTCCAATGTCTCCTTCTCACCTCTCCTTCCTCTTCCCTCCCTCCCACTCCTTCCTCCTGTTTCTCTCTCTCTCTCTCCCCATCCTTTCTCTAATTCCTCCACTTTCACATTTTCTCCTCTCTCTCGTTCTCTTTTGTGTTCTCTCCCTCCATTCTTCCGTTCTCCTCCCCTCCACTTTCTTTTCTCCCTCCTTCCTCTCCTTCTCCCCTTGTCACCCACTTTCCTTTTCTCTCTCTCCCTCTCTCTCTCTCTCTCTCTCTCTCTCTCTCTCTCTCTCTCACTGTACCCACACACCCAAGGCCTACATGCCCATACCCATTGTCAAACGCATCACATTTATAAAAAAAAAAAAAAAAAAAAAAAGAGGCAGAGGGAATAATAGAGGACATACTGCGTGCGTGCGGTGGCCGAGGGAGAAAATGGTACAGAAATCGGGAAAAAGAGAAGACGTGGGAGGGGAGACTGTAATGAGGGTTTAAATGGCCACATGGATGCGTCCGTGGGAAGGATGGTAAGGAGCAGGGCAATACAAGCACTACTGGTAATGTGTACTACTATTACCTCGGAAAACTGAAGCATTACAAGTACATTATCATAAATATGCACTGCTCATGTTTTTTCTTGTAGTCCATTCTCAACAATCGCCCACAAAGGAGTACTAATTTTCCTATTGCGGATCCCGGGGGCTACTACAATAGTGATCGTTTAATAATTAAAAAAAAAAAAAAAAAACAGAATTCGTCAAAGCAAAGCAAAACTAATCCAAACAATGACAATCACAAAAAAAATCAATCTCATAAACAATACAAACACGACACAAAATTAAACACAGCAAATCCAACATGAAAACCGACATAAAACAAAAACAAGCCAGACAATAACAACTCCCTCCCGTCCACACCAGCCAAAATATAAATAAATAAATAAATAAATAAATAAATAAATAAACAACAAATAACACGAGGCGGGAAGTTCAAAAGATCGGTGAACAGTGAACATGCCTGCCCCGCCCCTATAATGAAGTTCAAAGGCATGGCTGGGGTGGAGGGTAATTTTAAAGGAAGGTTCGCTAACAGCCTGCAGTCCTAGCTTCATACTCCCATCCCTTCTTTCCCTCCTATCCTGTCCCCTGCCCAATCCCCTCTCCCTCCCTCCCTTCTCGTGCATAACACACACACACACACACACACACACACACACACACACACACACATAAAGGAATGAAAAAATCCATGTCTACACTTAGCCTACTTATGTGTACACACCGACATCCTTCCCTCACCTCTCTCTCTCTCTCTCTCACACACACACACACACACACACACACACACACACACACACACACACACACATACACACACACATACTTTTTGCTTTTGTGTGCATGCAGTTTTACAAGAGGGAGGGCAAAGGACGGGCTTGGTTGGGGAGATAAGAAATTTGCATACGAAAGATCCGCCTACACACACACACACACACACACACACACACACACACACACACACACACACACACACACACACGGCCAGACAACTACTTTGGAACTTTTAGATATGCACACAACCAACCTCTGACAAACACATTTCATACACATGCAGAGCCAACTAATGCACACACACACACACACACACACACACACACACACACACACCAAATTTACTAGAATAAACAACACTTGCTAGTTCGCTCTTGCTAGTTGCTACATCTCATTAATTGTAACCTTTTGTAAATATATATGAAACAAAAGAAGACTGATTTCACACAATTATCTTAGCCAATTATACTCCTTTCACACTAAGTTGGCCTAAAATTTACGTATCTCCAACTTGAATGCTCGGTCATATGAAAAAATTAACATTAGAGTAAGTTTGTCAGGAGTAAGCCCTAAGAAAAGGATGTACAGACTTGGCATTGTATCTTTCTACCAATGAGCAAAATGAAGTGGGTTGCTAGTAAAAATAAAATCTGGGCCATGTTAAAGTGAAAAGGCTATATCAACCATACTTCCCAAGGACGTCTATTTGTAAAGGTACATCATCATCATCATCATCATCACCACGCCAGCTCCATTTCCCGCTATTGTACATGACGTGCGTAAGATTCGGAGACAGGAAACAGCAAAACACATTATCAGAACTACTGTGTCTTCAGTATATCCGGCGGAAATTACCACTACTACTACTACTACTACTACTATCATTACTACTACTACTACCACAAAAACAACTGCTGCTGCTACTACCGTCATTTTTTTTTTTTTTTTATGTTAGCGATGCACAAAAGTTAAATCACAATAGTCCGTCAGGTGAACCCCCCATTTTTAGCCAACCGGTACCAAGAAGATGGCAAAGGCTCATTGGTTTCATTTGAAAGGTATATTATTCAGGAACTCATTTTGCCCTGGTAGCAGTCTGGATTTCACAGCTTTCATATTTTTATCGCCTATTGAACAGACCACCTATTGGCGAATAAATCCCGCCAAATGCAGTAAACCCTGTATGCGGTACATTCACATCAGAACTGCATGTCATGATTCTACATGGTATGTCAAGTGCCTTTTACTTTGTTCATGTAATGCCATTATAGCACCAAGTTTGGTCAAATCAAAAGATTTTGTACTGTTTGAGCCGCCAGATAAATTTTGAAAACCGACTTATCGTCGTATCTTAGCAACCGTATGTGATAATAACATAAATAAACTATCTTTCCATACATTTTAAGATACAAGGAATCAAATGCAGCCACTATTGATCTTTCCCTAATATTTTGAACTTTGCAGCAAATCAACAGCAGCATATAATATGTTTAGAAAAAAAAATCAGCTAATTGCCAATAATGTACAGAAAGTGTACACTACACTAGGACCATTGGTATGCAAAGCTTTACTTGGGATGCATGCATACACTGGATGTGACAGTGTGAGCTCCCTTGCAGGCCGAGGAAAGATAGCTTCTCTCAAGCTGTTAAAGCATGACGCAGAGCTCCAGTCCACATTCGCAGATCTTGGAACTGTGTGGGATGTCTCAGACTAACTTCGTAACAACCTGGAGGCATTTACATGTCAAATGTATGCAACCAAAACGAGCGTTCAAAAAATAAATGAACTGCGGTATCATCTTTTCAGCAGTAAGAAAGGCTGTTTTGAACCGCACCAGCTTCCACCATGTGCAGACGCCCTTCATAAACATGCATGTAGGGCCAACTACCAGGCCAGTGTTTGGCGAAGAAGTCTGGAAGCTTACCCAGAAGTACCATCACCTAGAGGTCGAGGTTGGAAAGTTGAAGCAAAAGATGGGAAAGAGGAATTGAAAATTGACTGGCTGGATGGCGCTCCTGCACCCGATTCTGTATTGGAACTCCTGGCCTGCAACTGTTCAAGGTCATGTCGCCTCCCACAGTGTACATGCATGGTTAATAACATGAAGTGCTCTGAACTATGTAAGTTGAGAAACTGTGACAACCAGCCACAGGATGATGAAGACGGTGACCCACAAGTGATGGACGATGATGCTGAAATGGAAGAACTTGACTTTGAATTACTCTGAAAGTATTGCAAATGACAAGAATTACTGAGAACATTATGTAGCCTGTTTGTACATTTTAATACTGTGTCTGGTGCAATGAAAAGATGGTGTTTAGTTCTAGTTCATTCATTTAACCTCCTAAATTGTAACAATCAAGATACCAACTCAGCTTATCATGAGATCTGACAAGAATAGTCAGTTTTTGCAATCTTATTTTGGTATATATGTGTCACCATGGTCACCTATACTATACAGTCACAATTATATGCTGAATAATAATTGCTACATGTGATCCCTCTGTCTGAATATGGATGTATTGAATATGAAAACAATAATTTTAAATATCAATAACTTATCTGATTGCAAAGATATAGCAATGCGTAGATTATTGGCATTATAAAATGTTGGCTCAAAAAGTACAACATCTTTTGATTTGACCAAACTTTTTACTACAGTAGCATTAAATGGCCATAATTAAAACTTAAAATAGTAAAAGGCACTTGACATACCATGTAGAATCATGACATGCAGTTCTGATATGAATGTACCGCATACAGGGTTTACTGCATTTGGCGGGATTTATTCGCCAATAGGTGGTCTGTTCAATAGGCGATAAAAATATGAAAGCTGTGAAATCCAGACTGCTACCAGGGCAAAATGAGTTCCTGAGTAATATACCTTTCAAATGAAACCAATGAGCCTTTGCCATCTTTTTGGTACCGACAACCCCCTGTACCTGATGGACTACAATGCCAGATGAAAAAGCAGAGCCCAGACGTAGATGGGGGTGACAGAAATACGACACGAAGGAATGGGAAGGAGGGAAAGGGGGAGACAATGAAGGGTGAAAGTGGGGGGAAGGGGGAGAGGGCAGGCAGGAGAAGGGGGGTGAAGCAAACAAACAAACAAACAAGAACAACAATACCAACACACTCCTCTTGACATTCCATAAGCTGGGCCTCGAACAAGCTACCCCTTTCTACCCCCTACCCCCCTTCCCCCTTTTCTCTACGCCTCCCCCCTTTCCTCAAACAGCTGCCGCCCCTTTCAATAGACCTATGCCCCCCTTTTCAACGACTGGGGGGAACTAAGGGTGAAATTAGAGCGAGCCTGGGTGAGATTTTCGACTTTGTGTGAGGTGTGGGTCTTCCAGCACTCTACTACCCTAAATATTCCTTATTATATCGCAGGTATTAGAGGATGCTGAGTGGGGGAGGAAGGAGGGAAGGACAGAGAAGAGGAAAGAAAAAAACGAATGTGATAAAGAAAGGCGGGAGGGAAGTATGAAGAGATGGAATGGATAGGAAAACGAGACGGAAGGAAGGAATATGAGATTGGAGTCGCGGATGGATTAAGGAACAGGAAACAAATTGAAATGAAGGAAGATAGGTGAAAGAAATGATAAAGAGGAAAGGAAGCGGATGAGAATGAAAGGGTAAGAAGTTCAAATATGGGTGAAAGCAAGAAAGAACAGCGATGGCAAAGAGAGAAAGGAAGAAGAATGAATGATGGGACGGATGGAAGAGAGGAATGGAAGGACGAAAAAAAGACATGCTGGACTTTAAAAAAATATATATTGGGATGAAATGGAAAGAAATGGGAACGGAAGGGAAAAAGGGTAAATTACAAGAAGGAAGAAAGGGCGAACAAAAATGGGGAAGGAAGTAAGAAGCGAGGAGCAAGTTAGGAAGGACTGAAGAGACAGAAGGAAGGAAGGAAGGAAGGAAGCAAGCAAGCAAGCAAGCAAGCAAGCAAACACGGAAGGAAGGAAGGAAAACTGCTATGTAAATAAGACGGGAGCAGAAGGAATGGATAAGAGCAAATGATGGTACGACAAAACGACACAGAATGATAAGGGAAAGAAAAGGAGGAAATATGGAAATAAAAAGTCCAAGTATAAAGAAATAAGAGAGTGAACAACATGATGATGATGATGATGATGATGATGATGATGAGGAGGAGGAGGAGGAGGAGGAGGAGGAGCAGGAGCAGGAGCAGGAGCAGGAGCAGGAGCAGGAGGAGGAGCAGGAGCAGGAGGAGGAGAAGAAGAAGGAGGAGGAGGAGAAGGAGGAAGAGGAGGAGGAGGAGGAGCAGGAGCAGGAGCAGGAGCAGGAGCAGGAGCAGGAGGAGGAAAGAAAATGCATTAAACCAAAAAATAGGAGAGAGAGAGAGAGAGAGAGAGAGAGAGAGAGAGAGAGAGAGAGAGAGAGAGAGAGAGAGAGACAGACAGACAGACAGACAGACAGACAGAGGGGGAGGGGGAGGCATACGCGTGGCAGAAAGGTTGGGGGGGAGGAGGGGGAAGAAAAAGAAGGGAACAAGAGGAGGGGGTGGAGGAAAACTACAATGGGAGGGAAAAGTCTAGGGGAGTAAAGAGAGAGAGAGAGAGAGTTATAGTTCTCTCAATCAGCTGAATTTAATTCATATATCGACCAACAACAACTTGTATTCATGTCATTTTAAATAGTACAGGAAACAATAATAGTAATAGTGAGGAGGAGGAGGAGGAGGAGAAGTAAGGACAATAATCTCTGAGACACATTATTGGTACCGGTATTCATTACAGGTTACCTTGAGCCACTTACATGCTCTCTCTCTCTCTCTCTCAGATCTAATTAAGTCGAGTTCTGGCTAATCAATAGTACCTTTAAATATGATTCCCTTGATGTAACAAATCAATCCCCAAATTAATGAGCACAACATCAAACTAGAAAAAATAGAAAAATAAAATAAAGTAATAAAACAAAGACTACTGAGCTCAATAAACTAACTATTCTGGATGCAACACTAATAAAAGTAAAGAGGTATTGTACTGAAGCGGTTGGAATTTATGGTCACAATTATGGTAGTGTATGTGGCATGCTGCTCAAAGAAACTAACAGAAACAGCCCAGAAATTATCATCAAATAGGATGCTGCATTTCAAAATCATTTTATCCCTTATCGATTCAGAAAAGCAATGCTTAATCTGTTCAGTCCTATGACATTTATATTTATTACTGCTGTACTTTACTATGGATTATTTTCCTGTGATTTACTGTAATTTAATAACAAAATAAACATACTAAAAGAGATAAACATGAAGCTGTTGTACTCTAACACTTTAGATCAGTCAGCTCCTTAAGGAAAATTACATTATTTATTTCATCCACCTATCTATCCATTGAATCTATTTATTTATCACCACACACCTTAATCCCATAAGGGGGGACGACAAACGACTCACTTCCATGTCACTTTGCCCTCCACCATCAGGTACCCTTTCACCGCCTCACACACACCCTCTCTCATATATTCCTCCACTCCATCCTTCCATTTTATCCAGTTTCTTTTCTGGTAACCTCCTGCTACCCTCAAAGTATTCTAGTCAGCATAAGACACACCCCATATAGTACAGGCCCCACAAAAACATTACAGATTACTTTTGAACCATTTTTAAAATTATCAAACACTTCAGATTCCCCCGACAATGAATAATCAAGCACAAACAGACACTTCAGTCAGTTCTGTGATCCCTTGGTTATTGCGCACTTGGTTAGTGTGCTTTTTGTTATCACTGCTACAGGAAATGCTGCGCTCCTGCCGTTATCTTGCATTTTTCAGCTAAAAAAATGTTGTTATCGTGCACCTCAGCTGATTTCTGCCAACAAAGGTGGTGCAAAAACTGTGGTTTCTGAAGGCTTTGAGGGATTCAAAGATAAGGTCCTAATTGAGGAGTTCATCCTTGGTGGTGGAGGCCATTAACTCTCGGCTCCCTAGCCTGAGAACCCTTTACCTCAAACCCATCTCAGGTCTCTATATGGTACGGTACGTGTTTCTTCCTTATTGTGCCCTTTTATGATTTTCTATTAATCCAACCATGTCTATGTGTGTTTCTGATACAGTACTTATCATAACAGTATGTATGTATTTTGAGGGTCTAAACAGTTGTAAAAGGGAAAATTTGGGTTTACAAGTGGGGTGGCTGGTACCAATTAGGATAAATCCCATAGGTTTTGTGCTTTCGTTATCATGCAATTTCATTATCACGCACTAGACACGTACCAATTATGCATGACAGCCATAGGATCACTGTATTTGGATTAACACAACAAATAATCAAGCCTCAGATGCCTACACCCCTTCAGCCCAGGGGCCTCAGAGGAAGTCTGAATAAAATATTCTACTGTTCTCCAACATAAAAAATAATAAATATATACACAGGAAAAAAAAGAAAAAAAAAAGATGTGCCCAGACTAAAGTAATTAATCTACAGCTCATAAAACATTTCAAAGTCATGAATCAGGTCTCTAAGCAGGTTTCCCTTAAACAATTTTCTGACAGTTAAGAGAATAATTCATGACAAATGATATAGTACTGAAGAGGTTAATGAAGACTGACTCTATCCCCATCACTGAAAGACGTCTCCCCTGTGCTGAATCAAACAACTGAATAAAATATGGAGATATCAGGGTACTGATGAAGTTAATACAGTATACAGTAAATAAAAATCTTCGGATCCCTTGAAACAAAGCTACTGTAACCAGATACTCCCACTCATAATTTCTGTTCAAGCTTGTGTTTCCATTTCCTACACAGATGTTCTAGTAATTATTTATTTATATATATATTTTTTTTAATATCAATGAAAAGAAAGGAACATTTTTTACAAATTAAGCATGAAAATTTTTCCTACATTAAAATTTAAAAAAGTAAAATTTAAAATGTATGAGTGAAAGTGTGTGTCCACTAAAATGGTGCCCACTGAACCATCTTCATATTAATGTATATGTATTGTTTAGGTAATCTACTCACTGTATTTATTATTATTTTGATAAAATATTCCACATCAAACTATAGACCATAATTTCCTTATTAAAATGATGTCTAACATAATGTAAAAAAAGAAAGAAAAAAAAAAGAAACTGGTGAACTGTCAAAACCTGTGCTGCTGGAGCTCCTCCACTACCAGACGTATGCCGTTCGGTATTATGATAAACTTAAAGCTGTTTTTTTTTTTTTCCTTTTATAATAGCACCTTCATTTTCACTCTCACTTTCAGCTGACAACATAACCTGATTCATTAGACATCGCTTCCATCAGATCCAAGTAAGCTGCCGTGGGAGCGAAACATCTCATGCTGCAAACCTTGACATATTGTACTTCTGGTATGTGACGAAAATAATAGACAATAAAAGTCCTCCCAAGACGGCAACACCTTAGTCTTGCCACCTCCTGATATTGAACCACCATTGGGCCCCCAGTATTGGTGCACAAACATAAAAAGTCCAGAACATGTATACCGTGCCTCAAAGCCATTGAGGGGTTAAGCTCAGTAAAATCTGACTGCCTAAGTACTTGAGATGGTAGAGTAGGTTCGTGCAAATATACCACTGACCTCTGTTACCTTCCCATAACTGTTATGTTTTTTATAATAGCACTAATTCGACACCTATCGCACTTGTACTATATGGCACTCTTCAATGCCAGGGGTCACTGAGGGATTAAGGAAGATCTCTTGTACTTGACAGGTAAAAACAAAAGCTATATTTAGCCATTTCTGTTTAAAAAGTCTATCCTGAGCTGAATAAAACTATCTGAAGGGAGCAAGAACAGAATGAAAAATACATAATCACACACTGCAGGCTTTGTGGTTAATGTTTCCAGTTCTTTAATCATGAGAACAATGACAGTGATCCGCAGAAGAGGGGGAAACTTCAGTCCGCAGTCCACTGGGTTCACATTTCAGAATAACCTGGGACTGCTACTGCTATTACTATTAACTCGTGGATTGTGAGCCACAGCACAGGCTGGGTAGCGTTGCATTGCGAGCCACAGCTCATGCTGGGTAGCGTCACGTTGCAAGCCACAGCTCAGGCTGGGTAGCATCGCATTGCAAGACACAGCTCAGGCTGGGTAGCATTGCGTTGCGAGCCACAGCTCAGGCTGTGCTAACCTTCCAGCGGCTGTGCATCACCGCTAACTACTCCACCCCTATACGCATGGCGCTATGCAAAGAACGGAGAGAGAGAGAGATTTTTTTTCTTTTTCACTAGATGGTGCCCTGAGTGTTTTTCTTCAAGTCTGTAATAAACAAAATCAAAAACAAAAATAATTTTTTCACTACACCCCTACGCAAACTTATGAATGGCGCTACACAAAGACGGAGAGAGAGAGAGTGGGAAAAAGATTTTGTTTTTCACTATATGATGCCCTGGATGTTTATCTTCAAGTTTATAATAAAGAAAAACTTAAAAAAAAAAAACATTTTTTGCACACCATGGGGTGGAATGAAAAAAGTAATTGCACAATTCATGGGTTAAGTATTAGTAATAATAATAATAATAATAATAATAATAATAACAATAATAATAATGTGTAGTAATAATAATAATATTTATGAGAAATCTAAAATGAACGAAGTTCTCCAGTAAAAATTTAAAGATAAGTGCCTAACTACACTGACAGGAATAAATACTCTTGTCTACCACATTATGTAGTACCGGTATGTGCTACATCTAACCTATTTAGTAATAACTGATATAAATTCAATAAAATGAGAAATGGACAATAAAGATGATACAGCTCATAATAGTAGAAATGGGCAATATAGATGATACAGCTCATAACAGCGCATCCCATGGTAATTATTAACAGTCTATTCGTTTAGAGATTTACACTCTTAACCCATGTCCCTCATGCACCAATTTGAATATTTCTTTAAGTGGCTTTCGTATTCTTGGCCATAAAAAGGGATACGTACATAAAACACACAATCTACCTACATAACTACATTTACAAATCTTTATAAATGTGTCTATTGCTATACAACTGAAAAAGGCATTAATTAATTTAATTTTGTAGGTATGCACCTACTCTGTAATGTAGCCATTAAATGCTTTGATTTGGCCAAAGCATAACCCTGCTAGTTACAAAATAAAGTAATTTAAATGCTTAGCTCGCCTAGCACATATCCTACTCAATGTTCACTCCAAAAATATATTGATGCAAACTGCACACAATATGCCGGCAGCAAAGAGCACACAATAATAACTTTAAATCCATAGGGAAAGTCGCTTAGAACAATTAGGAAAATCCGTGAAAAACTGACTGAAACAAGCAGTGCCTGACACACCCAGCCTCTTGCCAGTACGCCTATATACGAGCATTATCCCAAGCCTCGATTAAAATACTAAAGGTGACAGCCTAAATGACAAGAACATCTACGATTTCCTGGTTATTTCTGAAGCTGGAGGTCATGGGAGAAGTGGGTCCGTCTCCAGGTCAGTGGCACTAGCCTGAGGCCAGTCTCGTTACCATTACCCATTTTGACAGTTTCTACGGCTGCTGGATCAATTATTTACTTGTTAAAGGCTGGTATGAACTCACCTGCAACTGGGAAGCCCTCTGTGTGAAGACCTGAAGTGCTCATTTTCATGGTATTATGTAAAACCTAAATCAGAGCAACAAACTGAAGGCCATTGATGACCTTTGTGTACAATTTGTAAACAAGAAACAAGTGCAAGGCGGCTTGCGCACTCGCTCGCTACTCATTACATTTATGATGCTATTTTCCTACAGTCCACCACATAAAATCATCAGAATCATTTTATCTTAAAAAAAAAAAGAACAACAGACAAATTACTGTAACAGATTGCAGCCAAATGATCTGTGACAAAATAAAATAATCTAGTATCGATGGCTTTTTAAACCCTGTAATATTTAATCCCTAATGGCTGATATAAGTTATCTCGAATTTAACAACGGCGAATTGCTGATACAGAAAATCCATCTTATCTCTATGATCATCTAAAGAAAAAAATAAAGAAAGAAAACGTTGAAGGGGGAAACAATACTATATACACTTCTGTTTGTGTTCTGTATCATTAACGAGTCGCTTCTCTCAGCACCAAGAAAAGAGTCATCATTAATGAGCCAGGGATGCTTATTGTAATCATCATATTCTAGTAAATATGCACTTGTCACATTCTACCCATTCCTTCTTACCTTTCGGCGACATCGTTACCTGAGTGTTAGCTAGAACCAAAGGCGTGAATTATGGACATGAGCTGTCTAATTCATATTTTATTTCATTACTGGATTGCATCACAAAGATCAGCTTGTTTCTCATCATTTCAATACACTGTCCTTCATTAATAACCTTGTTTTGGCTGAAATGTGGGCAAAGTTTGATCTTTCCTGAGGGGAGGCAACAAAACCACTGCGAGGAACTAAAGGCACGAACTGTCTCCATAAGTTTCATTCAATGTAATGTTATACAAAGATTTTCTTCGTTTAATGAGAGTGTATTAGGCACTGAAAAAAGTTAAAATGCTGAAACCCTCCAGAATTAATGAAGTCCGTGGCGAAACGTTGAAATATGGATTGACGGAAGAAAGTTGGCTTATGGAAATTGTACAGATCTGACTAAGAAGACAGCGTTATAGGCCTTGAATTTAGTTATAATAGCTCCTCTCTACAAAGGAAAGGAGGAAAGAAAATACTGTGGCAGTCACAGGAGTATTTGGTCTTGGTAACAGGGAAGAAGAGAGTGTTTTTAGACTATGCGTGTTGGTGTAAGGCGATTTATGTTACAGGCAGTGATTCATGAGTATGTCTGCCCGTTCCTTTTAAGAAAGTATGTCTTGGGTGTTAAAGATGATTGCGGCATAGAACTTGGAGGTGCTTGGTTGTGAATTAGTGATACTGTTTAGAGTTTTGCAAAGCCGAGAAGGGTCTGTAGAGTGGATGAATGTAGTTACTGTATATATAGGTTTTCTAGTTCGCCGTTTATGTTGTCAGTTTCGGTGCTTAATTGCTGGGGCCTTATGATGTCTTCTGTGTGTTGGAAGGAGAATTGTGTTTGAGTGAGTGGAGTTGCTATATGAGGCCACCAATCTTAGATGTAAAACTTGAGCTGCTGTGTCTTTTGCTGCCTCGTGGAATATGGTGTTTGCTTTAAGTATGATCTTGTTAGGTTTAATAATGTGCCTATCTGGTGTTGGTTTAGGGCGTGTTTTTAGTGCTGCAGTGTTGTTCGGTTTCTTCAGCGAATTTTGTCCAGTCTGCTTCCTTGTAGTTTGTGTAAGTGATCCGTGATCGGTCTGGTTTGAAGTGTATTCCTTTGGTGATAGTGTGATCTTGAAGGAAGTTTGGATCCCGTCCACGAGGTAATGGTGAGTGAAAATGTGAGTCAACAAAGTGTGATGCTTGGGGAAAAGTGGGGAGCACTGTGCTTCAATGGGATATAGATGTAGGTTAATGTGAGTTGTCGGTGAGAAAATGCAATAAATGTTGTTGACCTGTGATACGGTGTTGAGGCCTCGGCGGCTGCGCTTTCTGTATTTCGTACCGGGCAATGTTTTCAGCGTTCGAGTCCCCAGCGGTGGTATGTTCCGGGGAGGGGGTGAGGGTTGTATTGCGCTGGTATGGCGAGGGAGATGTCAGGGGGAAATGGCAATGTTAAAAATTATTATTTCTTGATTATGACGAAGTTTAACAGTGAGTGACTGTATTTCTTCAATGGTGTTATTTTGGAAAAGTGGAAAGTGGTTGTGTTGTGTGCGATGTGTCTTTGTAGAAGATGGATGTGTGGACGTAGTGTACAGTAAACCTATATGGTGAGGCTTCCTCCATGTTTTTAAGATTACTGTATGTAAATGGGCGCAAGGGACGCATTGCATGTGAAATATGAACTAAATGAGCTTTTTCTTTTTTTAATATTGGCTCTTAAATGTCAGGACCAACTGCCTAGCCCCGGGCTTCTACTCTCCTCATGGGGCAACGTAGGATTGGATGATGGATGGATGGATGGACTGAAACTGTGATAAGTTGTCTCCACGGTTGATGTATGTACCGTATACATCTATCTATCTATCTATTGCCAGACGCCTTAATCCCGTAAGGGGTGTCCACAAACAAATCGCCTCCATGTCGCCCTGTCCCCCGCCATTTCACTGCCCTGCTCCCAGTTCACACTCCCCTCTCCCATATACCTCTCCACTCCATCTCTCCATCTCATCCTTGGCCTACACCTCCCTCTCCCCCCCTCCACCTCACTCAAATACACTCTCCTCGTCAGTCTGTGTGTGTGTGTGTGTGTGTGTTTTACCCCCTCCACCATGTGCCATAAACACATTTCACTTATTACACTTGAGGATACATTTCGCCCACATATCTCAGAACAACAGTACACACTACAATCCCAAGGGGTCATCCACCACCCACACGTTTTCTTCCATGGGTCTACTTTCCACTTCATGGACCTATTTCCTCCATGGATCTATTTTGCATTTATGGACCCCGATGGACCTACTTTCTCCCATAGACCTATTTTGTGCCATGGAGGTGTCACCCCGAGGCCCTATATTTTCTTCATGGACTTATTCCTCCCCCCCCCCAGCTCTGTATGTTCCCTCCATAAACCCAGACTCCTTGCATGGACCTGTTTACTCCCATGAACCTATTTTTTACCTTGAACCATAAGTATGGTCATATTCCCACGGGAAGCACGTAATTACCCGTCCCCGCCCCGGAGGAGCTTGGGGACTGGTATTGTCACAGTGTAGAGTTTTGAGTCTCTACACTGTGGGTATTGTCTTCACTCGGTTTGTCTGTTTGTCTGTCTGTTAACAGCTTTACGCGAAAACTACTGGTGCGATTTTGACTAAAATTACTGGGATGATGGGCTATGACCTTGTGGTCACCTGATTAAATTTGTGGTCAAATTGGGCCAAAGCCCAGGCTGTAGACCCCAAAAATGTAAAAAAAAAAAAAGTATAAAAATAGTTTTTTCGCCATAACTCCTTTCATATTCGTCATATTGACATGGAACCAAAACCTGAAAGTGCATCTTTCAGATTTGCCTCCTATAACATGCCTCATTTCATCGGGGGGGTCAACCCCCAGTTAGTGGTCGGGGGGTAAATGTCAGGTGGGTCGGACTTAATGTTTCAAATTGGCATAAAATCGTCAGTTTCCACCCGATTTACTCCAAATTTGATATGTGACATCTTTGACTATATATCATGTGTTTATACGTTAGCACTAAAATATCTGCTGGGGACAGGTTTGCTGTGTCTTGGCACTGCTTCTTGTTAATACATTGATTGATTTTTAACCTATTAAACCCGTGGGCTAAATTTCCCAGAGACATATTTCCCATGGGTCTCATTTTTCCCCACGTTGACCTAGGCCTATTCCCTCCATGGACCTACTTATTCCCCACAGACTTCTTTTATCACTACCCACTCACCAACCAACCATCCCCCACCAACCCACATACCTGCAGCCTCACCCAGTGTGGTCTGTCTTGGAACTAGGACAACATAACCCCATCTCCTGCCTTGTCCTGCAGGCAGCCACCCATCCAACAATCAGTTCACCCACCAAGTCTACCCACCCATCAAATCATCTACCAACTTTCCCATCCCATATACAACCCACCCGCCACATCCAACCAACCTAATGATCCCAACCACCCCCTACACCCAGCTCCATATTTGCTCACCCAATCCACCTCCTCTACTCACCCTGCCTGTCGACCCATGCCACTTTCTTGTCCACCAATCCACCCACCTGCCCACAAAGCTCAACCAGCAGGATGATTCAGCAACTTCACACACACACACACACACACACACACACATGCTTTTATAGCATAGATAAATAACAACTGACTGAGGTGTGTTTTCAACCCCTGTGTTGTTGTTGTTACTGATGAACCCAATCTCCCTGGTTAGGCAGACCCATTAGCCACAATCAACCAACACTCCCTGAAGGGCTGTCATGTGCAGTGAACTGATGTTCCTATTAGGCTGACAGCACCTCACCACAGCACAGCACAAGAAATAGTGTGGAAGTTTGGTTCCTGGATGGATACTATATTTGCATCTCTCTACCCAGTTTTCGGAGCCACCATAATAGATTCCACTTCACCTTGTAAATTAAATTACTGTGCACAGTTACCACCCAGCACTGTAAATGGCTTCCTGAGTTACAGGAAATCATTAGGCTTGTCACTCAGAGTAGAGCCACCTGAAGTGGAAAGAGTAATAAAAACAGACAAGAAGGAAAGGAAGAGAGGAGGGCAGACAAATTGAAAGAATGGTATGGGGAAGGAAGAAGTACCCATAAGCAGCATTACATCAGATTAGTGGATGAGGGTCACCTTCACCTCCCATCATCAAACCGTGCTGTACTGTAGTATGATTTTAAAAATTTATTTTATTGCACTGAGGGCGAATGCAAGAGTCTTTTTAAGATGTTGCCCTTATCACCTTCCAAAGTAATGAGCATTCAGCACTCCCTTTGTCTCAGTAAGCTAAGAAATGGTTGACACTTTAATGTACATTATTTTCAAACTATTGAGTCCTGAATAAATTGTGAACATGGTGGATGTGAAACTTAGTTTGTCAACTAAGGACTGGTTATACGATATAACATCTATTTTGGAGAAATAAACATAGCTGCTAGGAAAACATGCAATAAATAACTGTATATATATATATATATATATATATATATATATATATATATATATATATATATATATATATATATATATATATATAAATAGATAGATAGATATATATGTATATATATATACATACATACATACATATATGTATATACACAGTATATATATATATATATATATATATATATATATATATATACATATATGTATATATATACATACATACATACATATATGTATATACACAGTATATATATATGTATATACACAGTATATAGATATATATATATATATATATATATATATATATATATATATATATATATACAATTTATATATTTGTCTACAGTATATGTATTAAATTTTGGTAGGTGGGGGCGCTCGCCATCCACTCACTCGATGTAGTGATGCTTTCAGGTGTCTGCCCTTTCCTCTTCTTCCTCTATTCCTTCCTGCCTCTTCTCTCCTTACTTCATTCTTACCTCGTCCTTGTGCCTACGGGTGACTTTACACTCCCTTTTGGTCTTTCTTTCCTTCATTCTTTCCTCTTCCTTCTGCCTATGGGTGACTCTACACTAAGTGACAAGCCTAATGGTTTCCTGTACACAGGAAACCATTTAGTACGCTGAGTGTGAACCATATAACCATGTTATGGCGCCTGGTGGTTTAGTGGGTAATTGCAGCGCTCCAATCGGATTGAGCCAGTGAAGGTTTACATCCAAGGAGTGGTTGGGGTTATTACTCATGTAATGCCACTCAGGGATGAGTGAGGCTGGTCACTCTCATCTTAAATGTCAGGACCAATTTGTCTAGCCCCGGGCTCCTACACCCTCATGGGACAATGTATGATTGGATGATGGATGGATGGATATACCTGTATAACAAACAACTAACTCAAAGACAGACGGCCAACCCTTAAGGGTTTATGGCATCTGGCTATAGATAGATGGATAGATATAATTATTGTATCATACAGTAGTTATTGTTTTCAGCCGAATAACCTTTGCAACACCCGAGTCTGTACATGTTCTGACTTCCTCTGGATATTCATGTTAAACTTAGGAAGGAATTTTAAACAGGAGGGAATAAATATAGCTTTTGCTAATCCACTCACTGCTATGAGGTCCTCTAAAGTTAAAGGTGATTGTCTGGATGTGGCAAGAATGTAAAGTTCAAAATACTGTACTGTAACGATAACCTACCCCTGGGGGTAGTTTTTTTTTATTTCAAGAATACTCCCCCAGTATCCCTGCTTGTCGTAAAAGACGACTAAAAGGGTTGGCGGAGGGTTAGTGCCCCTCCCCGGAAAACAACTAACTAAAAAACAAACAATAAGCCTCGGACAAGGACTGACCAAGGTGACTTGGAGGCGATTTGTTTGTGGCCAACCCAAACGGGATTGAGGCGTCTGGCAATAGATAGATAGATAGATAGATAGAACGATAACCCACAAGAAACAAAATATGCAAGAGGTATCCTGATACAATATACATAATCAATAATTGTTTATTATAAGAAAATATTACTGTATACTAATCACAATTACTGTACAATGATACATGCCTGAGATGTGAATGACAAGTATGAGTGGCTAATAATGAGCAATAATCACTAGCAGCATAACATAAAACATTCAAGTACTCTATTATCTCACTTTTGCATGGAATGAAAATGCTAGATATGTAATCACATCCAAAATAACTATACAAAATTAGCTACAAAAATGATGAACAATGGTTCAATACATCATCCTACTCTACAATCTCTGGTTGAAGCAAACAATCAGTTACTTCCCCATGCACGTGTACTTGCAAAAATTCTTACACTGGATACCGAATACATATTAAATATCTTTGGCAGAACCTTAACAATCACAGATTTAAACTTAAACACCTCAAATTTAATCAGACCTATAGTATGAAGAAAATTTTACTGCAACCAAAACACAGGCCGTGGTATTAATACAGTATTTCAAGAATTTACGATAACTGCCAATCCAATACTGTATTTTAATACCTGTTTCATATGGGCTGCTGAAGTCTAGATCATTTATGCTGTAGAAGACAACTGTACCTGACAATGTTTACATCATCACTGTCATCATCATCATCCTGTCCCTATTCTCCCAACCACAGGTGGGGTTAGCTGGCTTCCAGAAAAGGAAAGAATATGAAAACAAAGCCATGATAATGGGAAAATTACTCAAGATGCCCAATTAAATGGGTCACATTCACTCACCATCCAAATCCCCCAAACCCTGACTCAATGTTGACATGATAGAAAAATCTCTGGTTACTTAGCTTAGATTTGAGCTATAGTGTGTCAGTGCAAGGACTTGCCTGACCAAAGACTTGTGGGGAAAAAAAATCTGGCTTTTACTTTCTTACATTTCCTCTAGTCAAGATATCAAGTAGCACCCACATTAACAATTCACAGTGGAAAGTTACATTAAGCTATTCACCATGCTGTTTAATACAGTACATAAACTGCTCTGTACACTGTAATACCATCTCTCACTACAACATGCATTTCACTCTCACAACACAACATAACCTTATAAAAGATTTCAGGGTGAACCCAAATGAAGTAGCCAAATTTCTCTTGTTGAACAGGTTAACATCCAGTTGAGCCAGAGACCACAACAAATGCAGCAAGAGGAGTAACAACCAGCTCCTTATTACAACTGTACACTGTAAAAATATACTTGTAATTATGTACAACTGTAAGCCAGTTTCTGCACACCCCACACTTTTGCCTCTAGCTGGAGGGAGGTATTAGCCAGAACTTCACACTGATAACACACTACTGAATTGTGATTCAAGGCTCACCTGAATGTGAACCCAGTGGATTAAGTTGCCTTTCTCCAACAATCAACAATCCTCCTTATGTGGGATTGGGAAGGAGCCATGGAGCATTGTACAACAAGGTAGCAGAGTCACCCATGTATGCGGGTGCCACCCCAAAAAGGCATCCGTTACCAGTACTTCAATGATTGAACACTTGTTTTTCATTGCTGTAGTCGCAGTTCAAAGCTTCATTAGACAACATAAAAACAGTTTCTAGAGATACAGTGTACTGTTATTATTAGTGGGACTGAAGAACAGCCTACATGTGGTGGTGCTGTGCATCCTGGGTAGAGCAGCCACAGCATTCAACTGGGAGTCAAACCCCCTCATATTATCCTTGCACCTCACTACAGCAAGGACCCTGGTGAGGCAATGTCTATCACAGCAAGGTGCAGGACCCTGTACAATATATATGTACTGTACTGTACCTGTAGGATGGCTCAACATAAGCAGCTGATTACCTGTGGTCAATTGCTCTGCCTAGCCAGACAGACTGGGATTACAGTAAGCAACAAATAGTATTAGAACAGTCAAGGAAAGCTCCAAACTACAGTACCAACAACAGATTTCTGTCTGGCATGAAACCCTGGCTACATATTCCTTCTGGTCATGGAGAAGGAGGAGAAACAATGCTGTAATGGATGATTACAGGGTTTAGTTTGTGTTGGATATAATAATGTCACAGTTCTTGTAATTTACAATGGTGCAAATGTGTTTCAGGCACTATTGAATTCCATAAGAAAACTGATGCTTCTGTGAAACAAACGACAAGATAATTGTTAGTAGTATTATAATTATTATCATTATTATCAGAGGATGTGTAGAAACAATGACCTTGCTGGAAAGACACAAGTCAAGGGTGAGAGAAGGATATGAGCTAGTTGAGATGAACATGTGAGTTACTGGGGGAGACAGACTGACAAATAAGGAAGTGAAGGAGCACTATGTTGTGGATGTCGATGTGATACAAAGCGTTAGGAGAAATACACTGAGGTGGTTTGGCCATGTGGAGAGGATGGAGAGCAAGAGACTAACAAGGAGACTGTTTGTGAGTTTGGTGGATGGGGGGAGAGGGAAGGGAAGACAAAGGATGAGATGGAGGGATGGAGTGGAGAGGTATATGAGAGAGGGAGATGTGAGATGGGAGCAGGGCAGCGAATGGCAGAGGACCAGGAAACATGGAGGAGATTTGTTTGTGACTACCCCTTATGGGAATTAGGTGTCTGGCAATAGATAGCTACATAGATTATCTGGGGATGTACAGAAACAATGACTCAAGAGAGTACACATACAGTCACACTAAACTTATTAGACTAACTTGCTACTTCTTGACTAGTGGTGATGCCTCCAGCTTCTCCATCTGGTGCAGAAGGCTGGCCACTGTAAACCTAAGCTGGTGGAACTTGACTATGGGCACTTCAAATGTGTGGGATGTGCCATCACTCGACTCCAGCCGCAGAGTTACCACTGGCTCCAGCACACGTGACAACCAGCTGACAGGATACATACAAGTTCAGGTACTTCACCAGGAAAAAATGCATCATAATATCATCATCACCATCATCTACAATTACAATCATCATTATCATCACTGCTACATTCCTTACTATCACCAGCCTCAGCATAAAAAGAACAGAACTTTCAAAAGTGTGCCCAGTGAAACTGATAATATATCCATTCACTCTCAAATCCAATTTTTGACATTCACTTGGGATGTGGATATGCAAAGCATGGCTCACTGATTTCACTCGGATATTAACCAGAGGATAAAAGAGGCCTGAGATTCATTATCCTATTCTTTCTGTGCTCCAGGAGGTCAAAGACTTTGTGCACAATAAATGCTGGGTGGTGGGGCCACCACGCCCCAATACAGGAGGGCTTTCTTCATTCTGTGTTATGTAATAAGACTTGTAATTGGGTGGGAATTTCATGTAAGACTTTGACTGTTTATTTGTGGCTGAGTTTCCTGCCTTTGTGGTAGGTGGTGGCGACCATCATCCACTCACTTGATGTAGTGCTGCCTACTTCCTTAGCTTTAATCATTCTTTTTCTGTGCCTGCCCTCCTCTCTTCCTATTTCTCCTATCTTTCCTGTCACTTCTTATTCCTTTTCTTTTCCTTAATCCTTTTCTTTTCTTTACAGGTGGCTTTACACTGAGTGACAAGCCAAATGGTTTCCTGTAGGCCAAGAAACCATTTACAACGCTGGGTGGTAACCATATAACCAAACCATACATACTCCCTACATATCAACAAGTGGGCTGGTGGAGGGTTGGTGCCCCTCCCTGTAAAACAACTAACTCAGTGTCAAATGGCCACCCTTTACGGGATTATGGTGTCTGGCAATAGATAGATAGATAGGCTTATGACTGCATGGCCTTTTTTTTTTTTATGCAAGGAAGAAGGAACCAAAGGCCCGGAGCCCACAAATTGTTCCCTCCAAGAAAACAAAAACAAAGATAAGATATGAGCCAAATTCAAGATACTGTACGTATATTTCGAGATGCCTGGACACACTGGGTTAGAAAGACTGGAGATCATAGGCAGTAGGAAACACAGACAAGGGAAGACAGTTCCAGAGCTGACCTGTTGCATTTATGAAGGACTGGGAGTAACGGTTAACTCTTGCATTAGAGAGCTGGACAGAAAAGGGATGAAAGTTTGATGCTCGACAGGAGTTATGTGTCTGTTGTAGTGGTGGGGGGATGTAAGCAGACAGCTAAGAAGAGCAATGACCATTGAAGTAGCCACAGAAAAGAGGTAAAGATGCAACAGAGGTTGAAGGAAGCCAGTAAAAGAGGAAGAATTCATGAGACGAAAAGCCTTTGACTCCACCTTGTTGAGAAGTGCTGTATGTGGGGAGCCTCCTCACACGAGTTGTACTCTACACAAGGGCAAATAAAACCCGTGTATAAAGTCAACAACTGTGCAGGGGTAAAGGAGCCACAGAGTCGGCTTAGCACACCTAATCTCTTGGAGGCAGATTTTACAAGGGAGGTAATAGGTTCTTTCCAAGACAAATCCCAAAAGAATGAAACCCCAAGTATTTTTAAAGATGATGCAAGAAAAGCTGGATATTATTAAAAAATAGGGGGTCCTCCTGTGGAAGACACTGTCAGGTTGACAGATGTAAGAACTGAGTTTTTAATGCATTAAAAACAACAAGATTACTTTTACCCCAATCAGAGATATAAGCCAAGTTAGACATTAGGTGTGCCATAGCCTCATCCCTAGTTTGTTGAAGTAACTGCTGAGATGGACGCTGTGGGAAACGAATGGAAAGGTGAAAGGTGGAGTCATCAGCATGAGTGGATAGGATTAGATGTACTGTCCAGCTTAGGCCATCGATGAATAAAAGGAAGAGAGTTGGTGATAGGACAGTGCCATGAGGAACACCACTACTGATAGCTCTAGGAGAAGAATGGTGGCTGTCAACAACAGCAGCTACAGAACAACCAGAAAGGAAGCTAAAGATGAAGGCAGAGATAGAAAGACATAAACTGTAAGATTTATGCCAGATCCGACTGAAAACCTTTGAGATGTCAAGTACAATGGCAAAGCTTTCACCAAAATCCTGAAAGAAGGATGACCAGGAGTTTGAAAGGTAGGTGGGAAGATCAAACTTCCAGCAAGAAGGAAGGGTACAAATTGATGGACAAAGGCAAAAAAGTTTACCTAGGCAGGGTGTAAGCACAAAAGCACAGTTCTTGAGGACAACTGGAGGGACCCCATCAGGTCCATAATGCCTTGTTAGTATTGAGGTCAGTGATGGCAGAAAATACATCAACTGAAGAAATCTTAATGTTAGCCATGAGAAAGTCTGAGGAGGGAAGTGATGGAGGAACAGCACAGGAATCGCCTACGGAGGAACTGAAGGAGAAAGTCTGAGCGAAGAGTTCTGCTTTATCAGTAGAAGAAATAGCCACAGAACCATTAGAGTGGAAAAGAGGAGGGAAGGATGATAAGGTAAATTTGTTAGAAAGTGTTCTGGCAAGGTGCCAGAAAAAATGGGAAGAATTCGAGTCGGAGAGTTCAGAGTATTTAGTACGAATGATATTATTTTTAGCAGAGCAAAGAACAGACTTTGCATGATTCCAGGCAGAAGCATAAAAGAGATGAGGTTCAGGAGTGGGTTAGCTCTGGTACCTTTTGTTAGCCTTCTCCTCGTTGTGGACAGCATTAGAACAAGCGTGATTAAACCATGTTTTTTTTGCATTAGTCAAAGGATATGAGAAAGGAATGTATGCTTTCATGCCTGAGAGAATAACCTATGTAATGCGCATGGCACACTCAGATGGCTCCTGGCCATGGAAGCAATAATCATTCCAGTGAAAATCAAAAAGTACTGCCTGAGGGCCTCCCAGTCAGCAGCTCCAAAGTGCCACAACCGACGCTTTTTTGAAGGGTCCACAGGCCTTACTAGAGTGATAGTACAGGTTAAAGTGATACAGCTGTGATCATAGGAGCCCAACGGAGAGGAAAGATTAAAAGCGTATGCAGAAGGATTAGTTGTAAGGAAGAGGCCAAGTATGTTGGAACTCTCTCCAAGGTGGTCAGGGATACGGGTAGGGTGCTGTACAAGCTGCTCTAGGTCAATAAGGATAGAAAGGATGTAGGCTTGTTCACCAGGTGGACCAGCGAAAGGAGAAGAGAACCAAAGGTGGTGGTGAACACCGAAATCTCCTAGGATGGAGTTTTCAGAGAATGGAGAAATGGATAGGATGTGTTCCATCTTAGAAGTAAGATCATTGAAGATTTTTTCATAGTCATTAGAATTCAGGGATAGTAAACAACACAGATACTTTTAGTCTGAGAATGACAGGAAAGCCGAAGCCAGAGACTAGAGAATACAGAAGAATCAAGTTCAGGAACACGAAAGCAAGGTATGTCACTGCGTACATATACACAACAACCACCTTTGGCTTTGAAATGAGTACAGAGAGAGTAGGAGGATACAGAAAACGGTTTGGTATCAGTAACCTTCGACAGGTGAATCTGTTACAAAGCAAAGGTGCAGTTTAGAGGAGGAGAGGTGGTGCTCAACAGAGAGAAAGTTAGAAGAAAGGCTGCAAATGTTGCAGAAATGGAGAAAAAGCAAATCAGACAGTGGTTCCAGGCATTTTGTTGGGTCATCACTGAGAGAGGGCCTGTTACCAAACCTGAAGCTACACTTCACTCTCAGGCAGCATTCACACAAAATGCCTGCTGGCACAGGCGAAAGTTTTGCAGCACTGTACTCTGTATAATTAGCCCCACCAGATCCAAGGTGGTGCAAGTGAGAATTACAGATTTCAGTGATGCAGAACACCAGCACACTCCAGCAAGCATAATTTTGTTGCGAGAATTATAGATCACAGTGATGCAGAACACAAGCACACCAGAGCATGCATAATTTTGTTGTGAGAATTATATTTTACAGTGATGCAGAACACCAGCACACAACAGCAAGCATATGCTGTGAACAGCCTTCTGGCAGTAATTTCCAGGGTTGATTGTAGCCAATCACCTACATACATCTAAACACATCATCCGAACCTGACCTGGTTGATATGGTGACCTCCACTCTCCAGCTGATGTTGGTGAGGGTAGGGAGGGCCGGAGATGCCACCACAAGCTGCCGGTTAATGTCTGCCCGTGCAGCGCCATACACGACTCGGCTCACATCAGTTGCAAACTCATTTGGAAGTCTGTACGGCAAGAAATATCAAACTGAATAAGTTCTGCAGGGATCCCTGTCATTTACCAATTCCAAAATAGCAAGAAGAGAGAAGGCAATAATGTACACTACTGTATACAGTAAAATAAATCCATTTTTTAATATGCTGTAGTTATACCTCTATTCAGCAGTAATAACTGTGCCAGTTTAGGTTATCTGCAGATGAGTAAACCATCACAAAATATTTTAGTTAAAGTGTATTTTGAGATGATTTATTGAAATTAGTGGCTAAACCATCTGAAAATACACTTCATAATCATCATCATCATCTAATCCAGTGTTACCCCATGAGGAGTGTAGGAGTCCAAGGCTAGGCAAGTTGGTCTTGACATTTAAGATGAGAGTGACCAGCCTCACTCATCCCTGAGTGGCATTACGTGAGCAATAAAACCCAACCAACCCTTGGCTATAAACCTGCACTGGCCCAATCCAACTGGAGCGCCTTAATTACCCACTAAAATACCAGGCGCCATAATTTGGTTATATGGTTACCTCCCAGCATAGTAAATGGTTTCCTGGTGTACAGGAAACCATTTGGCTTGTCACTCAGTGTACAGTCACCCGTAGACAGAAGGAAGAAGAAGGAATGATGGAAAGAAAGACAAGAGGAAGGATGGAAAGAAAAGAGGAAAGGGCAGGCACCTACGAGCAGCACTAAATCAAGTGAGTGGATGGTGTCGCCCCCACCAACTAAAACAAGTAAATTCCAATGCCTGGCGACGGTTTGGGGAACTACATTTTTTTTTTTTTTTTGTCATAATAGTTTTTTTTCTTTCTTTTTTGACAGTAAAACAGTTAAATCATGGCTGTGGTGGCACTTTTAGATGAATTTTTATTATTTGCAAATGTTCACTATTCATGGGTGTGGTTGCTCCCTAACTCCTGCAAAAAAATGAGGGATGACTGTAAATACCAGTATTGTGTGCAATAATAACAGTCATTATCATCATCATCATTCTGATTTTATTTCCCATCAAAAGATGGGATAATACCCCAACTAGGAATGAGAAAATAAAAACATAGGAGAACTACCAACAGTATGTCTACCCACTGTCTACTGTGCAAGTGATCTACCTTCATCACTAATACACAGCACCAGATATTTATCATTGCCCCATCCCCTCAAGCGGAACCTAATCAATCCCAGTGCACTCTTTCACTACGTTATTTCCTCCTAGGATAATTAGAGACTGATGGTAGACAGAAAATACAAAGTGACAATGTAATGTTGGGATTAATGCATACTGAAGGTGTCGTTTCTCTCCTTTTGCAGGGGAAACAAACAAACACCCAAACAAAAAAAATATATGATTAACAAAAATATCTGGCAATAGCTAGAGAAGCATACAGAGATATACCTGTAATGATGGTGACTGTTGATGTTTTTGACTAACCTCAGTCTATCTGACTGAGCAGACCGATCAACTGCAAGCAGCCAACCATCGCTGCAAGGCCATCCTTTGCAGTGAATCGACATTCTCTTGTGGTTGCCAATGCTTCGCCATGGTCAGGCATTGGACTATTATGGAGGCCTGGCTCCTGGATGGATGCTGCATTTGCATGTCCAACCAGTTAACAGGGGCACCTTAACAGGCTCCACATCACCCCACCATCTGGTTATATGGTTACCACCCAGCATTGCAAATGGTTTCCTGGGTTGTAGGAAACCATTTGGCTTGTCATTCAATGCAGAGCCACCTTAAGTGCAAAGAATAATAAGTGACAGGAAGGAACAAAGAAGCAAGAAGAGAAGACAAACACAGAGACAGAGTGAGAATAGGAAGGAAAAAATTGGCAGCTCTATATCAAGTGAGTGGATGATGGGTGTCATCACTTACCACTAAATGAAGGGGGTTAACTTCAATGGACAGTGTAATGTCTTTGTCTTTTCATTCTATGCTTACTCCCACCATATTTTATTCTACTTAGGGAATACTTCTATTAGCAAAGAGGTTAAAACAATCCCTATTAACCCTTTCATTAAGAAAAATCTCCCTTGAACTAAAAAAAAAAAAAATGCAACATAAAAAAAAGGGGGGGGGGAGCACTTTCATACTGAGAAGTGTGATGAGAAATAGGGAGGTGAGTATGGAAGTTAAGAAGTCACTGCATGATGGTATTGTGATCCCTACCCTGACGTATGGAAGCGAGGCGTGGACCTTGCAAGATGGGAACAAGTCAAGAGTGAGAGCAGTGGAAATGAGTTACTAGAGAGGAGCATGTGGAGTGATGTGGAGGGACAGGTTGATGAATGAAGAAGTGAAGGAACGTTGTGGGGTAGATGTGGATGTGGTTGAAAAGATTAGGAGAAATACACTGAGGTGGTTTGGACATGTGGAGAGGATGGAGAATGAAAGACTGACTAAGAGGGTGTATGTAGGTGAGGTGGAGGGAGGGAGAGGGAGGGGTAGACCAAGGATGAGGTGGAGGGATGGAGTTGAGAGGTATATGAGGGAGGGGGGGGGTGAGTTGGGGGGAGGGTAGTCAAATGGTGGGTGACAGAGTGACTTGGAGGCGTTTTGTCTGCGGCCACCCTTTGCGGGATTAGGGCGTCGGGCTATAGATAGATAGACAGATAGATAAACAATAGTCTCACCCTAAGTTGGTAAAGTCAGCGATACAAGTGTCCTGCCGCACAGTGGATGTGTTGACCCTGAGAGCAGCTCGTAGCAGAGCCAACACACCTGCATACTGTACACACGTTGTCTGTTGGCACAGTGGCAATAGGTTAGTCCTTATAACCATACATGCTATTAAGAGTTCGCTGTATGAAAAATATTTGGTACGGTACTGTGACTGCTCTCACATTTTATATCCCTAAGAGTCTCAAACAAATGTTGAGAAAGATTCAGATGATATTAGTGCTTAGCTGAACTTCCAGCTTATAAGCCATCATTAGCTGTACCACACATAACCCCAATACAAAGGTTATTGAGACAGCTTTACTGTGACATAACTTGATTTGTTGACAGTTTCAAAATACAACCAAAAGTATTTATTTACAGCCTTCAATGCACATACTGACCACTTAGTAATGAATAAGTGGAGAAGTTCTAAGTGAAGTGTTCATAAACTGATTAAGAAATTTCTTGCAAAAATATTGAAATGCAAAGCGGCTGTTATTGTGATTGGTTTTGGGGGTGTGCAGAGAAGAAATGCAGTGCCAAGAAACATGACACTCGCACAGGTGAAGAATGCTGTGAAGTGGATGAAAAATGGGAAAGCAGCTGGGGTCGATGAGGTGTATGCAGAGATGATTAGGTGTAGTGGGAAGAGTGGAATGAAGTGCTTGTTGCAGCTATGTGAGATGGCATGGATGAGTGAACCTGTGCCAGCAGGGTGGAAAAAGGCAGTGATTGTACCCCTGTGCAATAATAAAGGTGAGTGAAGTGAGTGAAAGAATTATTGTGGCATAAGTTTACTGAGCGTGGTAGGGAAGGTACATGGAAGAATTATTATACAGAAAGTACGAGAGATAGAAGTCCTAGTGAGTGACGAAAAGGGTAGCTTTAGGAATGGCAGAGGATGTGTGGATCAAATATTTATAGTGAGACAGATAGTGGAGCGGGCATGGGAGTAGGACAATAAGGTGTTTATGACATTTATGGATCAGGAAAAAAATATGGCACAGTAGACAGAAAAGAATTGTGGAAGGTTTTGCACATGTACGGTATAGATGGTAAGCTGCTAGGTGCTGTCAAGAGTTTTTATGATGACAGTGGGGGATGTGTAAGAGTAAATGGGCATCTAAGTGAATGGTTCACGATCAATGGGGGTGTGCAACAAGGGTGCATGATGTACCCATGGTTGCTGAACATACATATGGAAAGGGTGATGAGAGAAGTAAAAACACAAGTAATGAAGAGAAGGATGGCATTGGTATGAATGGAGATGGTTGGAATAACTGAAATTTGTTCTATGCTGATGATGCAGTGCTACTTAAAAATAATGGACAAAAGCTTGGTAGGCTAGTGCAGAGTTTTGTAGATGTCTGTGAGTGTCATGCCCTGAGAGTAAATGTAAAAGAGTAAAGTGATGGTTACTGAGAGAGAAGGTGACTCCCAGTGTGATGTTACAATGAATGAAGAGAGACTGGAATTGATGAAACAGTTCAAATACCTGGGTACAATGAAAAGTAGAGTGACACAAGGAAGGAAGGAAGGTAGCTGGTGCTATGAAGGTCTTGATAAGAAACAGAGGCTTGAGTGTTGCAGCTGCGCGAGGTTTACATTAAGGAGTGTTAGTGCCAACTTTAACATACAGATGTGGGGGTGCTCATCACCCACACACTCAATGTAGTGCTGCTGTCAGGTGTCTGCCCTTTCCTCTCCTCCATCCTTCTTTCCTTCCATCCTCATCTGTCTTCCTTTCCTTCATTCTTTCCTAGTCCTTCTTTCTATGGGTAACTTTACACTCCCTCTTCTGTCTTTCTTTCCTTCATTCTTTCCTCTTCCTTCTGCCTGTGGGTGACTCTACACTTAGTGACAAGCCAAATGGTTTCCTGTACACCAGGAAACCATTTACTATGCTGGGTGGTAACCATATAACCAAATTTTGGCCCCTGGTAGTTAAGTGGGTCACTCTCATCTTAAATGTCGGGACCAACTGCCTAGCCCCGGGCTCCTACACTCCTCATGAGGCAATGTAGGATTGGATGATGGATGGATGGATGGATGATAGACTATGGTGTGGTATGAAAATGAAAAGTCAAGAGTAAGAGCAGTGGAGATGGGACTGCTGAGGAATGTATGTGGAATACAGAATGTTGATAGGATATGGAATAATGTGATAAGTGAAAGATGTGGAGTGAGTATGTCTGTAGACACCAGAAATGAAGACAGTGTGCTGAGATGGTATGGTCATGTGGAGAGAATGGATCACAATAGAGGGGTGAAAAAGGTATATCTGAGAGAATCTAAAGGAGGGAGGAGGTGAGGTGCACCAAGAAGATGGTGGAGGAATATGGTGGGCGAGTGTGTGAGGAAGAGAGGTATGACAACTGGTGAGGCTAACGGACTGTAAGAGATCGAGCTGGATGGATGAATTTTGTGCGGATGCACATAACCAGGGATATGGCATCCCTTTTTAACGTGACAGCGTTCAAATTGGCTCTATTGGATAGGTGTATGTGAAGCTACAGAACGTGATGAAATATTTTTCTGCCCATCTGATGCAGCCAGGATTTTGAGGGTTGAAATGATGAGTGAATGGAAAGATGGCCCACTGAAGTGAGCAAACTTTGGCTGTCTGGACTGTGCTACTCCTCTCCCTGCCCCAGGGTGAGAAAGATCTGATGATGGTGGTGATGCATGTTAAGAAACAAAACAATTTATACAATGATCTACTGATTTTATGTGTATATGTGTGAAGTGCATGTGTTGTGTGACTAACCATAACCTCCTGCTCTGTGGTGGCGCCAGCTGCCTGACAAAGTTGCCGCACTGCTGCCTCACACTCAGCCTCACCAGCACTACCTTGCAAGTACCCCAGGCTCACTGCAAAACATACAATAAAACTCCAATAACAATTACTAATATATCCAATCTATGGTATGGCTTGCACTAAAAAAAAAAAAAAAAAAAAAAAAAAAAAAAAAAAAACATATGTTGCAGCAGTAGAATAACTCCGACCTGTCAGGCTGAGAACACCCATCAACAATGGGCAAGCAAACCCCCTTGCAGGGCTGTTCTATGTAGTGAACTGATGTTCCCCTGAAGTAGACAGCACCTTGTCACAGCAAGGTGCGGGGAAGAGCGTAAAGGTTTGGTTCCTCGGTGGACGCTGTATTTGCATCTCTCCACCAAGTTAAAAGGGGCACCACAGTAAGCTCCACATCACCCCAATACTTGGTTATATGGTTACCACCGGCATTGTAAATGGTTTCCCGGGTTACAGGAAACCATTAGGTTTGTCACTCAGTGTAGTCACCTATAAGCAGCACTGCAATAAGTAAGTGAATGATGGATGCCCCACTTACCACCAGCAGTACATGTACTGCAGTTAATAAAAAACATGGAGTAAACTTTAATCTTTTCTTATAATACTCTAAGCCCACTGGTGTATTCTGGTTCCCTAAACACCACATAATAGCCACATTTTCATGAAGCTTTTAGACTGGTCTGGACCAGTTTAGACCAGTCCCGCAGATTTTTTTTTTTTTTAAGTTTTACACCGCATCCCCTTTTTTCAATAAGGGCTAAGGTGTTGCCCCTGGGCAGAGGACTTTGGTTTTGGAGTGTGTAGCACTTTATGACCAGATGCCCTTCCTGATGTCTACCAATGACCCTCGGGTGGACTCGAACCTCCGACCCTTCAGTCTGAGCGCTCTAACCCACTGAGCCATGGCTGTTTTAGCAAGACAAATTAGACTAGGCATTACGGTTCTCTAGGCCTTCTCCAAATCAACAAAGTACAGTTCCATTTTCTTTCCTATACACTCTTCCTAAAGCTATCGAACAATGAATGTGGCATCAGTGGTCCCTTTGCCTTGCATAAATCCAAACTCCATCTCATTAACATTCACTCTTTCTCTAATCATACCTTCTAGAATTCTCTCCATTACCTTCATTATCTGGTCTAAAAGCTTAATGCCTCTATAATTCCTCTTTTCAGGGCATCACCCTTCCCCTTGTACACATTTACATTTATACTCTTCAGCCAATCATATGGGACAACACACTCATATATAATCGTATTTATCAGGTCAGTGACTAACTTCACCCCTATATCTCCTGAGGCTTTCAACATTTCAGCAGTCAGCCCAGATACACCTGCTGCCTTCCCCACCTGCATTCTGCCTATTGTCCTGCTCACAGTAGCAGTGTCAATCAAAGGCCAAGGGTCAAACACTGGATATGCTGGCTCCAAACCCTCCCTGTCCCAGTCAAACACCTCATTGCTGTAATGCTCTCTCCAAGTGTCTATAATATCCCCACTGTTCACCACTACCCTTCCTTCATCATTCTTCACACACTGCTCACCTATGATATCCCTATTCTCCCTCTTCATCTGATTTGCCACTTTAAATGCCATATTCTTCCTTTCCATACAATTTATGTTATCAAGTAAAATTCTCTGTGACTCAGACTTCGCCCTGTAAACCTCTTTTCTAGCCATACGTTTGACAGCCAAGTATTCCTCTCTCTTACCACCCTTCTTCCATTCCTAGAAAAGCCTTCTTTTCTCCTTAACTGCAGTTTTTACACCCTCATCCCAACACCAAGTTACGGTACTTAATGTCTTGGTGGGCCTCTTGTCCATCCACATACTGAATCAGTAAATCTATATTAAAAAAAAAAAAAAAAAAAAAAAAAAAAAATCACTCACCTAGCAGTTACAACATTACATTTGTGCATATATACCACAGTAACATGTATATTAACATATGCTGAGTACACTTTTTGCTTCATACAACTTTGATGGTACTTCCTGAACCAAGTGTACTGTAAAGGTAATTCTTGTTACATGACAAGAAGGAGCTTTAAATCTTTATCAGGCATATGATCACCGTGATACTCTAAACCTTTCTAGCAGAAAACAGTCTAATTTAGGTGATGTACACCTGTTCCCACCAAATTTAATTATAAGGCACAAATAACGTCCACCTCAGTCATTCATTCATTCATTCATTGCCAGACGCCATGTATCCCAGACAGGGTGGCCAAGGGCTTAGAGTTAATTGTTTTACAGGGAGGGGCACTAATCCTCCACCAACCCCACTTGACGTAGGGATGCCAACAGCATCTGGTGTTCCCAGGCGGTCACCCATCCAAGTACTAACCAGACCCAACGTTGCTTAACTTCGCTGATCGAACGGGAAGCGGTGTACTGACAAAAAATTTGCCAGGATATAGAGCTGGAGTCACAGACTCAGAAACAAACGTATTCCAGTAACATGACTGTAAGAAAACTAATAAAAACTATAAGTGATAAAACAGGCATTGTATCAACTTTTTACATACATAACTGCTGCTGCAAACTGTGGGGAAACTGGCAATTCAACTTCGAAGGTAGAAATGGTACTTTATCAGGAAAATTATCTAAGCAACTGAAGGTTTAATAGCAAAAAAGGGTGTCACATGATGCTACTTATGGCCTAAAGCTGACTGTGTGTACTGAGGACTTAATAGCAAAATATTAAAAAAATAAAATAAATACAGAAAAGCTACTTATAATGAGACGTCTGGCTAAAGACAGATAGATACCCATACCGAGGCCTTTCTACGTACTGGTGTTTGGTAGGTACTGTGCACGACATTACCAACATTTAATGAGGCGCCGATAGAAGGTCTTGTCCATGTCCTTGGCCGCCTTGACCAGAGTCCTCACCTCAGCCGGAACTCGACCGGGGAACACAATATTCTCATGACTCATGCCAACACCAGCCATGATGTATGTACAGTACTCTGGGGATACAAAATTCATTATTCACTGTCAACTCTATTAACATCACCATCATTCATTATTTTAAGGATATTCAACATTATTACAGTGGTGACATTACTAGAGTGAAGATCTGAGTGTTGCTAGACTGAAGCTGAAGTTTACTATGACTGGAGCACACACAGGACGCTAACCTAACCCATGATACAGTGAATCCACCAAGTGACTGACTAAGTACCATTAACTCTGGTTAACATTTTCCCATTGTGACACATCTTTATTCTCTCTATGCAGATTTTGGTCACAGCCTCAAGTATCATTCTTCATAAACTTGTGCACAAAAAAAAAAAAAAAAAAAAAAAAAAAAAATCATATAAAGCATCTCATCAATACAAAATGTTGTATCACAAAGTCATAAATTACACACATACTATCCTATTCATGCACTAGCGTACATTATACTAATACAATAACACTCAAAATAATTTCTATGTCTAACTTAAACTATTGAATACCAGACTAGTCCTGCCTTACCTGGTTATCTTGCCTAAACAACCCATTATTGACAGAACCATCATTACATATTGCTAATGTCACGCAATTCGTTATCAATATGCTACGTGTGACAAAAAATACAATGAAAAGTTAAGAATTAATGCCATTTCAAGCGACACGTCCCGCCCACCTCCTCACCTGTCCACGAACGTACTTTTGTTGTTGTTGATGTTATTGTTACTTTGTGTACTGAAATAGTAAATTATAATAAAATTAATAACCTAAATAACTATCAAAGATTGAGGAAGTCTCTGCTTTGCAAACATTTATAAATGAATAAGTGAAAATGTAATAACCACTTGACACTCAAATGCGTTAGGTAAATGATTACTTAAAATATTGGAAAATTTATAGTACCTACGCTATAATAATTGGATGAAAATAATTTCAGCAACAATTATCGTAAGGGTCCCCGAGACAAAAGGTCACCATTTTGGTCGCGTCCCTCCTGCGCGCTCTGACGGCCGCTCCAGGAGTCATCCAGGTAATGTTTTTATGGATTGTTTTGGCCCTTTGCTGTGACTGAGGCCACATTTTGCCGCATCAGGTGATAGTACAGTATCGTTTAACTAAGAAATAGGTATATTTATTGTGATAATAAGTCAGGCAGGATGTGAAATTAAGGGATATTGAGGAGCGTGTGGTGGTGTCCCCGAGGCCGCCTGTGATGCCCCCTACTTTTCACTGTGCAAAGCTTTAATTTCTGTTCTGTCCGTCAGACTGCGTGGTTGTAGCCCTATCACGGTGCCTACTAGGACACTTTGACCTCCTAGGCAGAGGTTAAATGAATGATAATGATGTGCAGCAGCTGAGTAAATGAGATAATAATGGCAAGATGACTGAGGTGTAATGAGAGAAGGGGATGGCAGCCATGTTGTCTTCTGAGGTAGCAGAATCATGATAGTAGTCAGCTGCGTTTTACCCCCAGGTCTCGTGTAGCTGTTGGGATACATAATATTCCAGGATATTGTTGCCGTAGTGCGGAAGAGCTGATGGGGATCAAGAACCACCAGGCATTTCAACTTAGGGGGCCGTTAAGAATGGGTATGGCAAGAGTTCTTTGTACTGGAATTATTAACGGGAATGTGTAATTTAAGTTAGGCAGTTTTGGTCACTGGTTTTTCACATTTTGCTAGGAAAGTTAACAGGTTTTACATCAAGCTACATTTATTATTTCTAGCTGTGTGTGGTAAGAACAACCATTTCAGATCGAAATAAATTTGCCCTAATAAAAGATATAGTGTCTTATTCACTGGCCCATTGGTTATCCAGGTTTAGGGTATATGTACAGTACCAAGGGCGCGGGCTAATGAAAAGGCTGCATTTGTTGTACAGCTGGCATTTTCAGTTATACAAATGAGTTTAATAGGTAACTTGGGACTTTCACTGCATTTTTTTTTTGGGGGGGGGGGAGGAGTAGGGGGGAATACCGGTATAGCTCCTGGGGTGAAACTGATAAGTTTATGGGCTGCAGTCCAAGAGGTGGTCAGAGGTTTGATCATATGTAATGCTTCTAGGGCATAGGGGTTGTCCTACCCTTAAATATTCAGGACTATGGTAGCCTAGCCCCAGGCCCTGAAATTTTAAGGGGACAAAATGAAATTGGCAGTTACCGTACCAATATCACCGACAGTTTTATTGAGCTTAGAGAATGTTAATACTGAAGTGGTTACATACAGGCTTCATTAACCCTATATATACACTACTGGAGATCCATCTTGAATAAGAATAGTATTGTAGTGGCCTGATTATAATGGAAAAGGTATCAGATAGAATGAGTTAATGTTTGTCCATCAAAAAAATCATAGTGCTATACTCCATCAAAGAATCACACAGAGCTATATCTACACAGTATACTGATAGCTGTATCTGTAGCTACAGTAGATGCTCTGATGCCGGAGGTGGCCACAATGTAATAACACCCTGTCATTGTCTAGCAAGTTGTCCTCTTTCCAACTAACTCCTCCCCCTCTCGCATATGACCACCCCCGCCGTCATATCTCCCTCAATCTCTCCGTCCCACTCTCCCTCCACCTCACTCATGTTTCTAGATAATGCTAGTCTCATATTTCATTCTGTCCTTAAATTACAATTGTGATTAATGTGTTGGTTGCAAGACCCATATCATCATCATCATCATCATCATCCAGACCTCCTTTCCCACCCTAAGGCAGGGTGAGGAGTAGCAACATCCAGACAGCCAAGGTTTGCCCAGTTCAGTGGGCCATGCTTCCATTCATTCATCATTCAATCCCTTGAGATCCTGGCTTCATCTGATGGGCCAAAAAAATTCCACCACTTTCTGTAGCTTCACATGTACTTATCTGATAGAGCCAGTCTGAATGCTGTCACATTAAAAAGGAGTGCCAAATCCCTGGACATGCACTTCTCTGCACAATATTCAACCAGCCAGCTCAATCTCTTGTCAGTCCCTTAGCCTCACCAACTTCCATACCCCTTTTCCACACACACTCATCCACCATATCTCCCCACCTTCTCCTTGGCCTACCTCGCCTCCTTCCGCCTTCAAATTCGCTCAGATATACCTTTTTTGCCATTCTCTTGTCATCCATTTTCCACATGGCCATACCATCTCAGTACACTCTCTTTGATTCTGGTGTCCACAGCTTTCCTCACTCCTCATCTTTCACGAATCACATTATTCCTTATCCAATCAACTCTCTGTACTCCACATACATTCCTCAGTCCCATCTCCACTACTCTTACTCTTGACTTTTCATTTTCATGCCACACCATGGTCTCACATCCGTATATTGAAGTTGGTGTCAACACTCCTTCATGTAAGTCACACAGCTGCAACACTCAAGCCTTTGTTTCTTATCAGGGCCTTCACAGCACCAGCTACTTTCCTTCATTGTGTCACTCTACCTTCCACTTCTTTGGGACATTTTCCTCTTTTCTACCACCATACCCAGGTATTTGAACTCTCTCACCAATTCCAGTCTCTCTCCATTCACTGTAACATCGCACTAGGAGTCACCTTTGCTCTCGGTAGCTATCACTTTACTCTTTTCTACATTTACTCTTAAGGTATGATGCTCACAGACATCTACAAAACTCTGCACTAGTCTACCAAACTCTTGTCTGGTATTTGCAAGTAGCACTGCATCCTCAGCATACAACAAATTTGAGATTTTCCATCCATCACCATTCATTACCAGCACCATCCCTCTCTCCATATTATTATCATATTAGTGTAATTTTAAACCTGGCCTTTAATGGTGAGTAAATGAGTGTGTGGCCCATTTCATTTTATATGCTGTTGACTACTTCTCTCTCTCTCTCTCTCTCTCTTAGATCTTACCTTACCCCACCTAGCTGGGAGAGGCCAGATATGATTAGTAATCTTAAAATGCATTTGTTTATAAATATGGTGAGTACTTAGTAGATTTTGGTGGTAGGTGGTGGCGACCATCATCCACTCACTTGATGTAGTGCTGCCTACTTCTTTCGTAGCCTTTGTCATTCTTTTTCTGTGCCTCCCCTCCTCTCTTCCTATTTCTCGCATCTTTCCTTTCACTTCTTATTGCTTTTCTTTCCTTTACAGGTGGCTTTACATTGAGTGACAAGCCAAATGGTTTCCTGTAAGCCAAGAAACCATTTACAACGCTGGGTGGTAACCATATAACCAAACCATATGTGCTCCCTACGTGTGAACAAGTGGGTTGGTGGAGGGTTAGTGCCCCTCCCCTTAAAACAAATAACTCAAAGTCAAATGGCCACCCCTTAAGGGATTATGGTGTCTGGCAATTGATAGATAGATAGATAGACTTACTAGATTCGGGTAGGTTAAATCAGTTGAATGAATTGCATTATATCTACTTAACAGTAACAGAATTGTGTCCACCTGACAAATCTTTCTCCAGTAGCTGTGGGGGTCAGAGTATTTTGTGAGTTTGAAAAAAAATGCACACAATATTCACTGTCATCTCTAATGTCTTGGTCTCTGCTGAAAACCCCAAACAGGGAATCCACAATAGAGTTGCCTCCAGGCTACAAACCTTCCTGCAGTATACCTCTCACTTTCTCAGCACCCATCTGCTTCCTTCTCTCACTAGCATACTGTTCCATTCCTTGCATACACAGTTAGGTCTGCCTTTTCAGGTGTTACCCATATTCTCACATTTGAATTTTAAAAACTTCTGTATGCCATCAATTTACTTCATTCTGTCCATTTAGTTAGTCCAGAGGTTGCCCAAGTTCCCCATTTTCTAGTCAGAAATGCAAATGTCTGTATTGCTTACATCATCCCTCCTGATTATGCCTGTTGCTATAAAAGAAAATGCATAGTTTCTGTGTCATGTAACCTAGAAATACATTGATTCATTATTTGACTTTTCTTTTGTTCAACAAGTACCATAGCCAGACTAAAATTGAATAATAGAGGTATAGTAATATTGTACATCAGGCATTAGATTGAACTCTCTACAGCCAGGAGTCTCATTTTTATACTGTACAACATCTTGTAGTTGATTGAACTCTCTATTCTGTATATCCAACACTACTGAATTTCATTTCATACAACCTGGTTCTGTTTTTTGTTGTTACAAGATTACTTCTTTTCTCACTGGGTTTGCTGTGGGGGGGGGGGGGCGAGCTAAAGGTATCAAAAGCTGGGGTGAATATGAAATTTTGAATTTGGACTTTATTCAGTAAAAAGTTTTAATTCTGTAATGAATGAAACTAGTAATACCTGCACTATATTTTGTGTGTGTCATTGGGTATTTAATATTGTGCATTTGGACATCCATGTAAATATTATAAAAAACAGTGAATTGTATTAGTGTATTTTCTTTTATGGTTATGGCTAGATAGATCACTGATTCAGCAACCCATTAAGTCCTGCTTTACACCATAAAGAAAACCAGAAAAAAAGAAATCCAATTTGCCATGGTTAACAGTAACATGTTATAGTACAGAAACAAATACAGATGACTTTAGTTCAGTGTTGTGCATTGTTTTATGGAAGCATGCTGGGTTCTGAGAGCTGATATGTTGTGTACTCAGTAGGATGGAGGGCAGTGAGGGTGGCGAGGGGATCAGCGACATCCACAACTACCTGGACACATTCAACAAGGAAATACAAACTGGTGAACAGGGACCAACAGGTGAGCATTGTATTTGTGCACCAAAGTTCTTTTTAGCCCCAACCTTGTACCATAGGACAATAGTGCAAACAGGTCTTGCATGTCCTCTATGCAGTACTTGGATTACTGTATATTATTTTTAATTCTGTGAATCTGGATGATGTCATTTCTAATTTATTCTTGCAGTTACCAGACAATTTTATTCAGCTTAGGAAATACTTCTTGTACTGAAAGAGTTTTTGTAGACTTTATCTTGCCCTTTCTAAAAAAATCATGAGATGGCAAGAATAAATTGCATGAAACAGCCCAAAGCTCTGTAGGTTAAATAGTTATGCATTGCCACTTGTATAATGCCATGTGATATTGCCAACTTTTATACAAGAAAGATAGAACCAAATGAAGAGAGTCTGCAAAGCAGCAAAAGACAGATGACAGAAAATATTGCATTAGTATTAGATACTGAAGCAGAATTGACCTCATTAACCCTCATGGGAACTGTAAGTTTTCTCTTAGTTTGTATGACATGATCAGAGAGAATGGATTGAAGGCAGCCTCTGACTGCACACAAAGGAAAACATTCTCATGGATTTTATTTGTCCTTGAAATTGGTTATATTGGTATAAATTGTATACCATCATCTTCACTGATGTTTATGCTCTAAGATAAGCTAACAAAAACACACAAAACTGATAAGTAAAAGTACTGAAATACGGTTAGAATAAACTAGTTCCAAAGTAAAATTAGCATCTGAACCTCCTAGCATAAATTTTTGTGCACTGTGCAAGAGCAAAGTATATGGCTAGATGCAGAATTTCATGAGCTTTCTCGTGGTGTTTTCAGAATTTTGATACGACCAATAGTTTTCTAGTAAATTGCCAATAATCGTGCACCCCCCCCACCACCACTGAAAGCCAAGAGGACACCAACTATTGTAGTTTAGAGTGTTGGCGCTGAAATAAACACCCACCCCTATGACCCACCAAGGTTTGACACACTTCATGCTAAAACTTAATTTTTGGTGAATATGTCTAGAATTGCCTAATCAGTATCTCTTGAGCCCAAAACTGATAGTGACGCAAATTGCGTCATTAGTTACTCTACAGCTCGACTCTGATATGACAGTTTGCATCATCATTCCCGAGAGGGATAAGCATTCCATTTTTAACAAAGTTTTGCTTGTTTGTTTTCTGGTCATACCGTACTAATTATTTTTCTGTCCATGTTGCCCATAATAATCACTGCCCCTGTAATAAAAGTGCGTGTGTGTGTGTGTGTGTGTGTGTATTTCAGTCATACAATACTGTACTCTTTTTCATTCTGTGTTGCTGATCAGACGTGGCTCAGGTATTTGTGGATGAGTCGGGTCAGTACTTCTATCAAAATGTTGATGGGAGCCAACAGCAGATGGTGGTGGTGTCCTCTGATGCTGGGGATGCCTCAGAGGGGGAGTCTGGGGGAGCCGAAAATACCGTTATGCTTAACGCTGAGGATGACTCCATCAATGACGTAAGAATTGTACTGAATTATAATTCACACTGACACTCATTTTACTCTGTACACATAGCTTGAACATGTGATTGATTGGCTATGTGTTATCTGTTGTCTGAAATGGTGTGACTTTGATCCCCCAAAAGTACCAGTGCACCAGCCTTGAAAGAGAAGAGACAGCCCTATCATGGTTTGTTTGGATGCCTGGTGTTAGTGTGAAAGTGTTGGCATAGAGTGTGGCACATAGGACGACTGCTGGACCTTGGGACATGGGGTGTTATGCATGTTCTGTGAGTAGGACAAAAAAAAAAAAGACAATCAACCATGTATTTCAAGTTGGATAAATGAGAGTATGCTGAGTTTATAAGAGGATAACTTGAAAGCAATAGCTTGAAATATATGTTTAAAATATATGAAAATCTCCAGCACAGCACAGTTGCTTTTCTAAGTATCTGGTACATCATGCAGGATGGGGAGAGCCTGTCACAGAGTCAGGTGGCACTAGGTGAGGATGGGACACTGCAGGTGATACCTGGGATGCAGACAGCCGAGGCAAACAACCAGGTCGTCCTTAATACTGGTGGGTACAATGCAGTTACTGTTCCACAGTAGCTGTATGGTTGCATTGTCACTTTACTCATTTTGCTAGTGATTTTGAGTCATTTCAGCTGCGTGTACTTTTTTGGTCATGTAAGTTTTGATACATATGCGTATTGTTGTTCTGTTGTTTGTGATTATCACTTTTACCTAAAGCATTGACACTGATGAGGAGCCTACATACATAGAACAGCTGCAGCATCCACCCAGGTGTCAAACATCCTCATATTACCTTGCATCTGTGTGTGGGAAGGACCTTAGTCCAACCCTGGTGAGGTGCTGTCTACCACAAGGGTGTGCGTTATGTAATATTACCTGGAGGATGGCCCTACAGAAACAATTGCTTTTTGCAGTTTCGTACATTCAGGGTTGTCTGTTAGTATGACCTGGATGGTAGTAGCATAGCTGTATGTCCTTCATGTCTCCAAAGGGGTATGATTAGTTTGATTTATCCTTTTTTATGTGGAGTAACTTTCTCTTTGTTTCCTTCATGTAACATTACATGAGATTTAATATGTGCATAGATGAGATAAATGTAAATACTGTGTACTGGTTATAACCGTTGCAAACATTACACAAGGTTAAAAGCTGCCTAGAGTCAGTAAAAATGTTAGAAGTGATTTTGAAATGATGTTGGTTTGGCTCTGCAGGTGACAACAACCAGATTGTGACCATCGTGCCATCGTCCACCAACCCGGGTGAAGTGAGCTACGTGTTGATCGTGGAGCAGTCTGGCGATGCTGACAAAGACGACACTGTTTACGACTTCAATGAGGCCGATGAGGGACTAAGTTATGTGAGTTTTCATAAGCAGTGTTTTATGGCCTTTTCCAACCGTGCATGTGTGAACTACGGTATAACATTCTTCCTGTGCATAGGTCTTCTACAATATCTTGCCATGTGTTTTTCTGTGCTGTAATCATTTCACTTTAACATGGCTTGAAATTGTCATTTCTCCATATTGTGTGTTGAACTGCAGCTCGAGATTATCGCAAGAATACGATAATAGTCATGAACAAGTGGCATGGCAAGAATGTCGAACCATAGTGTTGTCATTTTTGGCCACTGAACTATGAGAAATAAGCTGTAAAAGGGCAGGGGAAAAAAAAAACACACATGCAGAATGTTGGAGAGGCTGACTTTATCCTGAGGTGAAGTAGATAGGTACAGAAATTGTTAAAAATAATAGTGTGCTTGTGAATACTGTGGGTATATCTCACTCAAGTTAGGAATAGCATCATAGTAATTTCACCTGTCTTTTAGCTAATTAGATTTAAGGTATAGGCTGATGACTGATCTACTGTCACATACTCAACTGAAATAACAAGGAACATGATTTTTGTTTTGACGAAATTGCAGCTGTGTGAAGCAAGACACTTGATAAGTCTATAATGCTTCAAGTTGTTGTTGTTGTTGATCAACCCCAGTCTGTCTAGCCAAGCAGATTTGTCAACCACGGGCAAGCATCTGCCCCTGCAGGGCCGTCACATTCCATGAATTACAGTACTGTACTGTAGAGGCTGATGTTTAAACCATAATATTGTATCGTGAATCTTGTGAAGTAATTTAGAGACTGATGTTTAAATTGTAATTTCAGGAGTCCGGTGAGGAGGACGAGAAGAAAATGATGCGTATAATTCACAAAAAGTCCCAGCAGGTGACACAAGCTCACATGTGCAATTACTGCAACTATACCAGTCCCAAAAGGTGAGCTGGAGGAGTAGAGGAATCAGATCACATTAGTAGTATTAGTAGTAGGAATAGTAATAATTGTAGCCCCAGGATCATCTGAAGCACAAACCTAGTGAACTGCAGGCTGAAGTTTCTCATCTTCAGCAGTATTAATGGTGTATGGTTGGCTATATGGAGTAGTTGGAAAGAGTGACAGAGATATGGAATTAAGTTAAGAGAGGCAGAGAAGGAAATGAAGGGTGAGGTTAAAGGATGGGGTAGAATGGTATATGAATGAGAATGATGGTGATGCAGAGAGCTGGCTGTTGGAGGACAGAGTGATGTGCAATCTATTTGCTTGTATTCACCCCTTCTAGGGTTAAGGTGGCATCTTTTATGATGAAATTCATATAAATAACATAAATTACTTCCTTGGTATCACTCAAGGCCTATCAAATTATAGAACATTTCTGTAAAAGTAGTACTGATACCTCTTATTGTTTTAAGAACTACTACCGAGTCACTTTCTTGGCTTCACTTAAGACCCTTCTTATTACGTAACCCATATATTGTTGTTGTTTTATTGATCCTTCATTGCTAGAAGAGTGACAGCAGTGTCATAAATCCCTGTCAGGTACCTGTTATCCAGACACATGAAGTCTCACAGTGAGGAGCGCCCCCACAAGTGCTCTGTGTGTGAGCGAGGGTTCAAGACTCTGGCCTCACTGCAAAACCACGTCAATACCCACACTGGCATCAAACCACACCGCTGCAAGTTCTGCGAGAGCACCTTCACCACCTCAGGTACAGTATTACCACATCCACATGGAATTCTTGCTGGTGCAGGAGGTAGTTTTGCATCACTGACACCCATACAGATGGCTCTGCTACCTACAGGTGGGTGAAATCTATGAGTTACTGTGATGCAGAACTCCAACCTGTTCTAGCAGGATACAGCCAGTCCCAAACATAAGAATCAACATTTGGAAGTAAGAAAGTAATCATTCGCTGAACTCTGTTTCCCTGCAGAGAAGTAAGGTGGGTAGGATCCAGAAACAGGAAAAGGATGGTTGCAAAGGATAAATCAGTTCTGTAAAAGTATGAATTTTTTACTTTGTGTGAATAATTACTAATTTACAGCATTGTTCGGATGTATGTTTTAGCTCCTTAATTTTGAGAAATTCGATATTTAATGATTAAAGTAGCAAGGAGTATTCAGAATAAAATATATGACTTATTTTATGGGGAGTGAGCGATTTAATATTAGTTTTGATTGCAAATATACCTCATAAACTAAATAATATTGTCTGTATAGCCTATAGGCAGAATAAATCACAGATGTTATAGTCATGGGGTTGAATAATTTTATTTAAATTAAACTTCTGTTATTTCATGCTGTAATGATTTTTTATGTTGTTGTTAAGGCCTGAGTTTCATGTGGGTAATTTGTTTGACACAACATTCATTACTTCAGGTGAACTGGTTCGTCATGTGCGGTACATCCATACTCATGAAAAACCCCACAAGTGCCCTGACTGTGAATATGCCAGTGTGGAGCTGAGCAAGTTGAAACGGCACATGCGTTGCCACTCGGGGGAGCGGCCATATCAATGCCCCCACTGCACATATGCCAGCCCTGACACCTTTAAGCTCAAGCGCCACCTCAGGATTCACACCGGGGAGAAACCATACGAGTGTGAGATATGTCATGCCCGATTCACCCAGTCCAACTCGCTCAAGGCTCACAAGCTTATACATACTGGTGAGTAATGACATGCTTGATTAATTTTCAGTCTAAATCAGGGCACATTAACCTTTATGTATGGGTGAGTGGAGAAGTTAAATTGTAGTGTTTTTTCAGCAGTTTAACTGAGGTCTGTGGACTCTAAACATATATAACAAACAGAACATGTAGAGGCAGGTGGTTTAGTGGGTTAAGACACACCACCTCTGGTTCATGCTGGGGAGAAGCCATACTGGTGTAAAATCTGCCATGCTTAGTTCACCTCTTCTGTGATAAGATGTTTCAAGTTTATTATACTGTGTTCTCATGTGTGACAAGAGGTTACAGTTGCTACCGGTTGATAAAATATGCTACAGTATTTTGAATTTTCAACTCCTCACGAAAAGTGTTTCATAAAAATATACTGTAGTACTTGCAGTCCATGAAAACTATGCATCCTAAGATTTTTTTCTTTTTTCCAACGAGATTATAAATCTGTTTTACATGGTTCAGGTAATAAGCCCGTGTATGCGTGTGAGCTGTGTCCAACTACATGTGGACGTAAGACTGACCTGAGGATACACGTACAGAAGCTCCACACATCCGACAAGCCACTCAAGTGCAAAAAGTGTGGCAAGGCATTCCCAGACAGGTGGGCACCTTCTGCTACCATTTATTATAATCAGTTTGTTTTCACCTGCTGGAACTGGGCTACTCCCAGAACTTGAATACCAGTACCAAATCTTTCTTGCTTGAAACCCCATGAGCCTTGGCAGGAGTGAATGTTCAGATACATGTCATATTGTGACTCAGGTCTGACTACAGTACACTTGACCATCAACTGAAGGGTTAGGGATCTTCATCAGGTTAGAACAGACATGGTGTAATGTGTCTCATTCTTCCTCCATAATTGTCAGAATTCACAAGAAAAAAAGGGTTATAATTCATAAAATGAGAAAGAGGGAGCACAAAATTAGAATTATGCATCAGTATCTCGCAGGCAAAAATTATTTGGACTTTTTAAAAAATAATTAATTAGATGTACCAATGTTCAGTATGGGGTAATTATCATCATCAGCTGGACCTTTGTTTCTCGTGTAATGTGGGGGATTAATGGGGAAACTGAAATAGAATGATGGTTAGTGGTAGGTGGGGGCACTCACCATCCACTTACTCTGTGTAGTGCTGCTCTTGGATGACTGCCCTTTCCTCTCATCCTTCCTTCTTTGCTTCCTTCTTTCTTCTTCCTTCTTTCCTCTTCCTTCTGTCTACAGGTGACTCTACACTGAGTGACAAGCCAAATGGTCATGTACACCAGGAAACCATTTACTATGCTGGGCGGTAACCATATAACCAAATTATGGCGCCTGGGGATTTAGTGGGTAATTAAGGCGCTCCAATCGGATTGAGCTTGGGCAGGTTTATATCCAGGGGTGGTTGGGGTTTACACTGCTGTACGTACACCACGTATAGAAATGGCACCCTCTTATTCTGTAGACAGTGCCTCACCAGGGTCCTACCCATAGCAAAGTATGGGGATATATAAAGAAGTTTGTTTTTGGGTGGACTCTGCAGCTATTCCTCCCTGAGTGCATAACACCACAATGTGTAGGCTTGTCAGCACCAAAGGAGGCTTAAGTGTCACAGTCTCATGTCCATTCCTCCCACATTACTCACAGGTACATATTGAGAGAGAGGGAGAGAAAATTGGGTGTAAGAGAAAGACAGGGAGGGTGGGGGAAATAGGGTGTAGATAGAGGGAGGGAATTTAATTTACCGGTATGTTAATGTTTTAAGAATCACTATCTCACTTCCCATCCTCCCCTCTCAGATACACATTCAAGCAGCACAACAAGTCCCATGAGGGTGAGAAGTGCTTCAAGTGTGATTTGTGTCCATATGCCTCCACCTCGGCCCGTCACCTTGAGTCGCACATGCTAGTACACACTGAGCAGAAGCCATATCAGTGTGACCAATGTGACCAGGTAAGGGACTTTTTTTTTTTTTTTTTTTTTTTTTTTTTTTTTCATAATTATAGGTGACAATGAAGACTTTGAAGTACATTTTCTAAGCATATTACATGTTGATACTGTCATAGTGTATGTTACTTGGATATTTCTAGTATTGATAGACTTTCCATTGACAACATACAGGAGAATATTGAGGAGTAAAATGCAGAAATCATTTAGGAAGATGTGTTACAAAATTCCTATGCTGCCTGGAATACAATCTTTAATCTACCGTCATGAAATTATTTCTGTTTCATAAATGCATCGGCCAGTCTGCTACAGTATTCCTTTGAGATCTCGAGTGTCAAACCAAAAGTTCCCAGTAATTATTTTGGTTTTATCTTTTCCTGTGCAGGCCTTCCGTCAGAAGCAGCTGTTGAAGCGACACCAGAATTTGTATCACAACCCTGAATACATCCCTCCCATGCCACGTGAGAAAACACAGGAGTGTCCCGAGTGTGGCAAAGCTTTCAGGCATAAAGGTAAGATAGAGGGAGAGGGTATTTTTTCTTATTGTTCCAGTACAGTATTTTGTTACTGAATTACTCTTGAACTGCCGGTGGAGTACTGGAACTTTCATGCTTTTCCTCCAGGCAGCTACAGGTGGAGTATGTGTACCCTTAAAACTGATTGTATATTACTGAAATAGCCTCATGCCAGGCCTTCCTGTGCACTTTAAATTCTTGTTGTTTGAGGGTTGAGAAGTGAAGAAGCATACATTTACTAATCCAGAATTTAGGGTGTTTACAAAAAATTTCTTTCCTGTATACCAGGAAACCATTTTTTACGCAGGATGGTAACCAGTGTGGTTGGTAGGTGGGGGCACTCATCATCCACTTACTGGATGTAATACTGCTCTTGGGTGTCTGCCCTTTCCTCTCATCCATCTTTCTTTCCTTCCATCCTCTTCTGTCTTTCTTTCCTCCATTCTTTCCTCATCCTTCTGCCTACAGGTGACTTTAGACTCCCTCCTTTGTCTTACTTTCTTTCATTCTTTCCTCTTCCTTCTACCTGTGGGTGACTACACTTTGACATACCAAATGGTTTCCTGTACACCAGGAAACCATTTATTGTGCTGGGTGGTAACCATATAACCAAATGTTGGCACCTGGTGGTTTAGTGGGTAATTAGGGTGCTCCAATCAGATTGAGCCTGTTCAGGTTTATATCCAAGGGATGGTTGGGATTTATTGTTGACGTAATATCACTCGGAGATGAGTGAGGCTGGTCACTGTCATCTTAAATGTCAGGACCATCTTGCCTAACCCTGGGCTCCTACGCTTCTCATGGGGCAACATAGGATTAGGTGATGAATGAATACAAAGATTATTGAATTATTTTTTAAGGTGTTGGCCATATCCTATTCCTCTTTGTGTAGCCACAGTAGTGTAGAAAAATAAGTTTCACAGATGATCTGTGTTAGCCCTTTATGCACAAAAATTTAATTCTTTCTTGCCATTATCGTGGTAGCCTCTTTCCTGCTGAAGGGTTTGGTAAGCCCAGAGAGCAAGAAATAACCTGATAGAAGGAGAACTAATCAGCACTGTGCCCAGTTAAATGCTTGGACCATTTACTCCACAGAAAAGGCATAACTTGGCTAACTATACCTGTGTCACCGTTGTAAAACTTTTGAGAAGTTAATTGTATGTACTACATAAACATGTCTTAATAACATCTTGTATTGGGTGCTGAGGCAGTAATTTTGACCCTTAGGAAGATAAATGGATGATTGTAGCATATTTTCCTTGAGTTGATTATGAAATTATTAGTTGCCTTCATTGATATGGAAGAAGTTTGTAAATGTGGGCTATGTAATACAGTACTGACATTTTTGCAATACTTGTGGTACAGGCAACTTGATTCGACACATGGCCATCCATGACCCTGATGCATCAGCCCAGGAGAAGGCCCAGGCTCTTAAGATCGGGCGACAGAAGCGACTTCAGCTGATTAATGGACAACAGGTTTGGAGCCTTATGTATGATGTAAAAACTAAGCCAGATGCCAAAAGCAGCTCCATAGTAGTTTATATAGGTGCGGAAATGAATATGTACCAGGTATTAGTATTTTTACATTAATGAACCCTTGTAATGACATGTTTTTAAACAGGTTGAGATGTATACGGGCGATGTTGATGAAGATGACATCATGGCAGTTGAGGGACAGGATGGTAACCAGTATGTCGTCCTTGAAGTCATACAGCTGCAGGTCAGACATCTTTTCCATAATACATTAAGTGCTGTACTTGGTATGTGTATGGTGTTTCTTTCACTTACAGGTAAACTTTGGTGGAGACTTTCATCCATTTGCGGCTTACTGTACGTCTGTAAGTCTGTAGCAGATGTAAGACAATACTGTGGCTCAGTGTCCATCCCATAGCACTTCTTCATGACATGCTGTGTTCTTGTGTTAATTTAATGTTATCATCATCATCATCCAATCCTACATCTCCCCATGAGAAGCGTAGGAGCCCGGGGATAGGCAGGTTGGTCCTGACATTTAAGATGAGAGTGACCAGCCTCACTCATCTCTGAGTGGCAAAACATGAACAATATACCCCAACCACCCCTTGGATATAAACCTTCACCGGCTCAATCTGATTGGAGTGCCGTAATTACTCAGTAAACCACCAGGCGCCAAAATTTGGTTATGTGGTTACCACTCAGTGTAGTAAATGGTGGGCTTGTCACTCAGTGTAGAGTCACCCACAGGCAGAAGGAAGAGGAAAGAATGAAGGAAAGAAAGACAGAAGAGGGACTGTAAAGTCACCTGTAGGTAGAAGCACGAGGAATAAATGAAGGAAAGAAAGACAGAAGAGGAAAGAAGGATGGAGGAGAGGAAAGGGCAGACACCTGAGAGCAGCACTACATCAAGTGAGTGGATGGTGAGCACCCCCACCTACCACAAAATTTAATGTTATAACTTATGTAACTTTCAGATGGAGTGTTGTCAGATTTAGGCAAGCTTGATGTGAAGAGAGTGTAGTTTCATATCTCACTTGATTGTGGGCATTTCTCATGACAGATCAGAGATATGTTCTGGAAAATCACAGCTAGTGTAATAGTCATTCTTTGTTTGTGGATACTATCTTGCCCTGTCCTTAAAAGAAAAAGGTCAGGATGATGGTGATGATAACTATTGTCATCCATTGGTTGCAGGATGGTGAGGGTCACGTGATGATGTCTGATGGTATCCCAGTGACAGATGGACCGCTTGATGGGAGTGGAGTAGGGGGGGTGCTGGCTACTTCCCCACTAATGGTGCCGGAAACTATCACGCCTGACACAATCACTCCCGATGGCATTGGTATGTTGTTGAATTACCTTTTCCCTCCCCTTCCCATCACATATCTTATCTTGCCCCTTCCCTTCTCATCTCTTCTCTTCCCTTCTCATTTCTTTTCAACCCTTCTCTTCTCTTCTCTTCTTGTCTTTTTCTGCTGACCACCTCAGTCCTCATGGTGTAAGATACTGACACCATAGCTGTGAAGGCATAGATTTGTTGCTGCATGGCCTCCCAGATTTGTATGCTTTTCTGTTTTTTAAGGAAGCTTTTCTCCTCTTTCATTTTGACTGTTTTTCTTTCTCACATGCATTATACTTTATTTTATAATGTGAATCCACTCTTTTCACATCTCACATTCCCGTCACCCAAACGTCATCACCTGATTTAAGCATAAGATATTAGATTTGGGCATTACTGATGACAGACCCTAGTTTCTGTTTCATCCTTATCTCTAATTATTTCACTAATGAGATGAAACTACTATTTCCTCTCTCTCTAGCATCAGAGCACTGATTTTTATTTAGCTAAGAGAGACTTTTCAGACTTTAAGGATTACATTTAATATTGATTATTTTATTTTGCTTATGGGAGACTTCTTTAATGGGAGGAGTTAGATAATGCTTTCAGTAATGTAAGACATCTGTCCTAAGTCGAATACAGTTGTCTGGAGGTAACAAGAAAGACAGAAAAAAATATATCATTTGTTTTGAATGGGATAAATTATTTGGTTGTAAATTACCTTGCTACTTTTCATTTTATTTTTCTAACAATAGACAGTTTTACTATGCTCAGGATGCTTTGGTCATTAAAAATGTTAATAGGGAATATGATTAACATTCTGGCTGAGACTAAAACCATTTTGTTAAATTTTAAACTTATAATGAAAAATTCAAATCAGAAACCCACCACAGTCAAAGGATTAACCTCCACCTAATTCCACCTCACTCACAGTTGATGGTCCATGCCTGGTAGAGGAGTCGTCGCTACTCTCACTGCAGCATAAGAAGCCTGAGATCAAGGCGGAAATTAGCTCAGAGGCAAAGAAGGAGGCACAGAAAGAGATGGAAACCTGTTTTGGGTTTGATGTGAGTGATGTTTAATATTGTTGTGTAGTAGTAAATAGTAGTTGCAACCTCAGGCTCATCTGAATGAGACCCCAGTGAACTGCAGGCAAAAATTGCCTTTCTGCAGTCTAGTCTCCTTTCTGAGGATAGGGTGGAAGTAAGGGATGTTTGTATAACCAGACATTGGAGCCACTCATTTATATGAGTGCCATCATGTGAAGGTGTCCTTCTCTAGCACCAAACATGATTGTGACAGAAATGGATATAAATGGAATTGGTAGGTGAAGAGTTGAAGTAATAAGATGGGAGATGCTGTCTAGCTTCTTACCATGTTTAGAGCTGTAGGTTTGAAGTGTAGGTGAAATATTGAGGTTTGTATATATTTAGGACAAGTACTATATATATATCCATCCATCCATCATCCAATCCTACGTTGCCCCCATGAGGAGCGTAGCAGCCTGCGGCTAGGCAAGTTGGTCCTGACATTTAAGATGAGAGTGAATTTAAGAACCATAAAACAGAATTTCAAGAAAGAAATGATTGGTATTGAATGGTGAAAAAGACAAAATTATGAGTAGTGGATCTAGTAACAGAGGGCAAGGGTAGTAAAATGTGGTTGTTGCAGTGTTGTGGTGCGAAGTACAATAGTCAGTGTTAATATCTCAGATTTAATGCCCAGTTAATAGTTGTGTAACAGTTTACATGAATGACTAGAATTGTGGATTGCTATCGTATTCAGTTTTTGTCAAACTCAGACAGTTTATGTATATTTTCTTTTACCCACAGGATGAAGATGAAAGTCACATTCATCTCGAGTTTGGTGAATGAAGGATGGGTTGATAAAGAATTCTTATCCATCCTCTAGCATAATCTGTGTCCTTCTGGGATTCTTTTCTGAGGAAACTACTGATAAACTTAAGGCAGTGTCACATAAACAGTTTCTCCAGTGACTTTTCTTAGACAACTTGGTCTTGGTGACTTCCCTTTTGGGGTTACCAGCATTATTTTGAGGCAGTTGCAACTAAAAGGACTGTATGACAGTATTTCTTTAATAACTGCCAAGAGAATGTTCCCAAGAGAGTTGCAAGGGAATTTAGCAGAAAAACCTTGTGTGACACTGCCCATATCCTCCTGCTGCTTGTGGTGTGTTGACAAGAGGAGCAGTGTGGAAGTGTTTCAGTGACCATAATGGCGAGCTGTGGAACTGCCAGCTTATCCTGCACTAACTCCACCCCTGCCTCTTCCTGTTCCTGCCCTAAAGTGTCCCATCCTACCAGCATCTGCTAACCACACACAATCCCCACCCTAACATATATTTTTCATATTCCTCCCCATTAGGGTACCTGCAGTGTTTTTAGATCTGGTTGGAGTTAATACCCATATAGTGAAAATATTTTTAAGAAGTCTGTATGCTTGAAACTGACCAAATGACTATTTTACCCACAATATCACATTTTATTCATGTACTGCGGGCAGTGGTGTCACTTCTTAGCAGTGACATCACTTCTTTGCCAGTGGGAAGCCATCACTGCAACATCCAATCAGCACTTGGGACTTGGGAGCATTTTTATTTTGCATCATGTATACAGTATTTAAGTTGTGTAAGATGCAGAACTCAGAAGAAAATGGGCTTTCAGATGCATGTCATATGAGTCTGAAAACTTGCATGTACCCTTTTGCTTGTCTGTCCAAGAATTCTATGTCCCATCTTACAACTGCATGCCAAGTCCTGTAAATTCATGCTGCACTCTACAGTCTATCCCACTTGCCCTTCCCAGTCTGGCCATCTTCCCCCCTCCCCCCCTCCTGCGATATACTGTGTTGTACCACACAGTAACACAAAGCACAAGACTCTGCCATGCCACTGATAAAATCCATCTCTGCCACAACCTTCATAATACCCAACCTTATTGAATTTTCGCTACCTTAATTTATTCTACCTACCCTTCCTACTTTCCTGGCTGACCCCTGGGTACTGAGGGAGCCTGTAGTCCTCCAAATAGCTATTCTTGTAGTTTGCATGAAGGAATGCCAAAAATGTTTTGCTTCTCCAGCGATAATTAAATGTTTGCCTCCGTGAGGCATGTTATTGTTACTATGTTAATTTAACATGGTGTGTGGCCAGATCTCACATGGCCATTCTCAGTGTTTCTTCTGTAAATAAACAAGACATTTAATAGTCTATTCTCTCATTATCCCATATATCTGACTGGAGATTTATAGTATTGGATTGCATCTGCTGTTGGGACGATGAGTCATGTCCATTGATCAGGAGTGTTGCTGTGATACAAGCATAAGCTTTTTTTACTTGATGATGATTATTATCATCCACAGAATATTCTTTTTTTCAGCTTAGGATACAGTTTTGAACTGGAGGGTGTACTACATACACCCATCATTAACCCTTTTACCCCCAGGACTTCTGAGGGGGAAAAAAAAAAATGGTAACAGCAAGAATAAGTCGCAGAAATATGGCATGTATAATTATTAAGAAAACAATGCATGTGGGAGAATATAAGGTTTGAGAATAAAAATGGAAGGAAGAAAGAGAAATCATTAATATGAAAAGGAATCAGGAGGAATAGTTTAAGGAAAAGATAATAGGTGAGAATGAGGAAAAGTGCCGAGAAAGTGGGAAAACATGTTTTTGAAGTAAGACAACATATAAGATTTTTTTTTTTTTTTTTTTTTCAAGATTACCATTGAGTGCAAAAGAAGTTGAAGTAGAGTGACACACGAAAGAAAAGTAGCTGGTGCAATGAAGGCCCTGATAAGAAACAGAGACTTGAGTGTTGCAGCTGCACGAGGCTTACATGAAGGAGTGTTAGTGCCATCTTTAACATATGGATGTGAGACTATGGTATGGCATGAAAATGAAAAGTCAAGAGTAAGAGCAGTGGAGATGGGACTCCTGAGGAATATATGTGGAGTACAGAGGGTCTATAGGATACGAAATAATGTGATTCGTGAAAGATGTGGAGTGAGGAAGTTCGGTGGACACCAGAATCAAAGAGATATACTGAGATGGTATCTTCATGTGGAGAGAATGGATAACAATAGAGTGGTGAAAAAGGTATATCTGAGCGAATTTGAAGGAGGGAGGAGGAGAGGTAGGCCAAGGAGAAGATGGAGAGATATGGTGGATGAGTGTGTGAGGAAGAGAGGTTTGGAAGTCGGTGAGGCTAGGGAACTGACAAGAGATCGAGCTGGCTGGATGAATGATGTGAGAAGAAGTGCTTGATCAGGAATTTGGAACCCCTTTTTAACGTGGCAGCATCCGGATTGACTCTATCGGATACGTTTATGTGAAGCTACAAAACGTGGTGAATATTTTTGGTGTATGCGATAGAGCCAGGATTCCGGGGGCTTGAATCATGAGTGAATGGAAGCGCGGACCATTGGATTGGGCAAATTTGGGCTGTCTGGACATTGCTAGTCCTCACCCTGCCCTAGGGTGGGAAAGGAGGTCCGGATGATGATGATTATGATGATGATGATGAAGATGACCATTGAGTGTGTGTGTGTGTGTGTGTTTGCTAGCAACGGTACCCGGACTTGCCAGGGTAAAAACCTATGGTCTTGCATGCCGGCAGTGCCCTACACCCCTCGAGGCAACCCTCTGGGGGTGGGCAGCCCGCGAGGTCATACTCGGCCAACAATCTAATCCATGCGGAGGTATACTGCTGCGCATAATTTCGTGTTCCTATGTAAAATATTAAACTGTCATCAGTGCCATTATGATCGCTCCCAGTATCATTACCAATATCATCACTACAAAAATCTTCACGGACCATTATCCTCACTTTCGTTATTATCACTACTACCATCACCGAAAGTACTATCATCACTACGTTCCTTATTTTCCCTTCCTCTTTCTATTACCTTTCTCCTCACTCTTTGATAATCCTTTCATTTTATTCACTTCGACTGATATGACTTACACCATCCACCTGCTTACAAAACCCTTATAGCTATCTCACCCTTCCATCCAAACATGACAAACCATCCACCAATTCATACCACCAACTGAGCAAGATCTCTTGTCCTGCAGAGCTGTATGGTCCAGTGGTCCTTGCATGGGGAATTCACCCTCGTTTTAGGCAATGACAAGCCAGCTACAGTAGAATGATCGCAACAGCCAGCAAATTCCATATTCATGTGATAATAAGAAACTGCAGTCAAATGAGAGAAGCCTGGCACAGAGGAAGTTCAGTTAGTGATAGAACAAAAGTTAAGAAAGAAGCCTGGGACAGGAAGTCAGGGCAGTGATAAAGCAAAAGTTAGGAATGAAGCCTGGTGCAGGAAGTCAGGTCAATTATAGATGAAAAGTTTAGAAAGAAGCTGGCTCAGGAGATCAGGTCAATGACTGAACAAGAGACAGAAAAGAAGCGTGGCACTTGAAGGAAGTCAGGTCAGTGACTGAACAAGAGCTTGCAGGTTAGGAGAGAAAAGTGAGATCATTATAATGTACTGGCTGGATCCTGAAAAAACGTGTGGTTCAATTGGTGTGACCAGTTCATGATATTAAATGTTTATTGGACAAAGGAGGTTTGTCAATAGATTGTAATAAAGTAACTGTAGCCTACTTGTAGTACTAATTTACAAAGGATATAGAGAAGACCTATTATATGAATATACATCGGTATCCCCCACCAGCGTTGTTTGCAAACTTTGCTATGGAAAATTATTAGGATAACATGGACATTTTATTTTAAGAAAATAAGGGAATATAAGAAAAACTGTGTGGATTCAAGGAAGAATCATTCAGTGTCACTACTCTATTGAGTTTCTACGGCAGAGTGTGGATATTATGTAGAAGAGTGAGGACTGGATAGACTGACTACCTGGATCCGAGGTGTGCGATGGGGTGTCACACGGAGACTGCTATGAAAATTGAAAACTAATGGTGGGGTGAGTGGGAAATTGATGAAATGGATGGATAACTATTTGTTGGACTGAAATGTGAAACGGGTTGTTGTTGGCTCATCTGGATATAAACACAGTGGACTGTAGAAAACCGACCACCTAAACTGAATGTTTCCGGAGGTCTGTTGAGGTCATGCTGAAGGACTGTGATGTTATGATTGTGTTTTGCACGAAGTGTGTTATGGTGTGGTGGCCGCAGTGTGGTGTGGGCCTTGTGCATTGTTTTGGAGCTGTATTTTGTTTTGGTACTGTGGCAGGGGAAGGTGATGGCCACATCGCAGTGTGGCTAGGTGTACTCTTGTCTGTCTGGATAGGGTAGTTTTTGAGAGGTGAATGTCTGGTGGCGCTTCATGAAGGATGCCGTTTGACTGAAGGTTTTGGATGGCTGTGTTGGTCATGTGTGTACTGTATGTATGTATTTGTAAACTGTAGTGTTGGGTGGAGGTACTGTAGATGTTGCTGAGGCTAAAGTGGTCTTGGCGTTGAAATGGTCTTAACGTAGAAGTAGTCTTGGTGCTGAAGTTGTCTTGGCATAGAAGTTGTCATGGCACTGAAGTGGTCTTGGCATTGAAGTTGTCTTGGCACTAAAGTTGTCTTGGCATTTAAATGGTCTTGGCACTGAGGTGGTCTTGGCATTGAAGTTGTCTTGGCATTGAAATGGTCTTGGCACTGAAGTTGTCTTGGCATTGAAATGGTCTTGGCACTGAAGTGGTCTTGGCATTGAAATGGTCTTGGCACTGAAGTGGTCTTGGCATTGAAATGGTCTTGGCACTGAAGTGGTCTTGGCATTGAAATGGTCTTGGCAATGAAAAGGTCTTGGCATTGAAATGGTCTTGGCACTGAAGTGGTCTTGGCATTGAAATGGTCTTGGCACTGAAGTGGTCTTGGCATTGAAATGGTCTTGGCAATGAAAAGGTCTTGGCATTGAAATGGTCTTGGCACTGAAGTGGTCTTGGCGTTGAAGTGGTGTTGGTGTTGAAGTGGTCTTGGCACTGAAGTGGCTTGGTGTAGAAGTGGTTTGGCTTAGAAGTGGCTTGGCGATGAAGCTCCTTGGCGTTAAAGTGGCTTGGTGATGAACTGGCTTGATTTGTCGGTTGGTTGAAAGGCTTGACCCAGGATAGAAGGAAGGGTCAGAGTCAATGGAAAACCCTTAAGCTATGAAACCAAATGTTTAGCCTGATGGGAATACAGAGTAAAGGCCGGAAGACATGGACATGTCAAGAAGACAGGTGGAACAGAAGAGAAAAAGAGGACAGTAAGGCGAGAAGCACTGGAGAAAAAAAAAAACTATATATATATATATATGAGGAGCATGTGGAGTTACATGGAGAGACTGACAAATGAGGAAGTGAATGAGCATAGTAGTGTTAATGTGGAAGTGATAGAAAGCGTTAAACGAAATAGAGATGGTTTGGCCATGTAGAGAGGATGGAAAGCGAGAGACTAACGAGGAGAGTATGTGAGTGAGGTGGAGGGGGGAGATGGAGGGGTGGCCAAGGATGAGATGGAGGGATGGAGTGAAGAGGTATATGAGAGAGGAGTGTGTGAGCTGGGGAGAGGGCAGTGAAATGACGAGGGACGGCGACAAGGAGGCGATTTGTTTGTGGCCATCTCTTACTGGATTAAAGCTTGTGGCAATACAGAGAGAGAGAGAGAGAGAGAGAGAGAGAGAGAGAGAGAGAGAGGTATATTCGAATTCATGCAACCCAGCCTAGTGTCCAACTCCTTCAGGTGAAAACAAACTGACGTGAATTTTGGGAGGGGTGACTGACCAAGGCCGGTGTTCTCGTCGGGTAAGGAGGCTCCCCAGTACCTCTTCCACAGCGATTTATTTTTGGATACGGGTAGTTGGACGGTTAATATCTTTCTGTACATCGCAGAGTATGGCGATATTGGAAGGATTTATATAACACAGAATAGGACAGTAAGGTGCAATAAAAAAAAAAAAAAAAAAAAACGCTTAGGAAAAGGTGTTATGGAGCTTTCTTAACCGACGAGAATACGAGACAAAGTGATCTCAAGACACTCCTATCCGTACTCAGTAACGACCTTTCCTTCCAAGACACCCTATTGTGCATTCACTCTAACCTGAGAAAGGTCCCTAACCCCTTTCAGGTCGGTTGATGACCAAGTGCAGTCACTCTGCAAGGTCAACCGAACTAGTAATTAAAGAAACTTATTCCTGTCTTCAGAACTCACCGAATTCAGACTTTTTTTTTTTTTTTAAGTGGCCCAGTTCCCTCATATGAAAACAAAGGAGCTCTTATTCCTCGATATCAGTATGTGGATAAAATTGTCTTTAACTTAAATTACTGTATATCCATCGTTCCAGGCATTTTCTTTGAGTAAAAATGCAGGAATAGCCTACGCAATTTGAGCGCTCCACCTAGATGTAATTTGAAGTGATCTGTAAACGTGCAGAGTCGGGTCTTTATTCAGACGTTTTCTTACTGTAGGTGGGGGCGTTCACCATCCACTCACTCGATGTAGTGCTGCTGTCGGGTGTCTGCCCTTTCCTCTCCTCCATCCTTCTTTCTTTCCATCCTCTTCTGTCTTCCGTTCCTTCATTCTTTCATTGTCCTTCTACCTACGGGTACCTTTACACTCCCTCTTCTTTCTTTCCTTCATTCTTTCCTCTTCCTTCTACCTGTGGGTGACTCTACACTGAGTGACAAGCCAAATGGTTTCCTGTACACCAGGAAACCATTTACTACGCCGGGTGGTAACCACATAACCAAATTTTGGCACCTGGTGGTTTAGTGGGTAATTGTTGCGTTCCAATCGGATTGAGCCGGTGAAGGTTTATATCCAAGGGATGGTTGGGGTTGATTGCTCACGTAATGCCACTCAGGGATGAGTGAGGCTGGTCACTCATCTTAAATGTCGGGACCAACTGCCTGGCCCCGGGCTCCTACGCTCCTCAAGGGGCAATGTAGGATTGGCTGATGGATGGATGGCTTATCCATTTATTTATTTTTGCTTAATTTTCATTATTTAATCCCCATAAGGGAAAAGACTTCCTTCGTCCTGCGCTGTATCTCAACGTGCATCTGTAATTTACAAGACAGTACGATTATCAAATTGAGTGAAATGAAACAGCTCAGAAGAATGGGTGATGATGTTTGTTAACGCTGTTTTAAGTGTGTAATGATAGCGCGGTGAGTGTAAATAAAGGGCAAGGTGAGATGATGTGACAAGTGGGGCAAATATGGTTGATGAAAGGGTGGGGGTACTGACCGGGCACTGGGCACAGATAGGCCAAACGGAGAGGGTGGGGGGCACGGAGGGGTACTTCCGCTCCGGACTCTCAGTATCGGAAATACTTCGGAACTTTTAGTGAGCGAGCGCTTCCTCCATTTTAGGTCTCGGACACCCTTCTTGAGTTTGAATATCGCGCGCATTCATTTCATTAATATTATATGGATTATTTGAATATAAAAGAGCGTTATGATTTGGTAAGTGTTTCGAGACGAGCATGTACTGCCACTACCAAGATTAAAATAAACTCGATGTGCGTTCTGAGAAGACGACCCTCGCGCGCATAGGGTTGGTGCGGCTAGGCAGGGTGTAAGGGCGGTGGTGGTTGGCTGGCGGGGCTGGTGGAGGGACGGTGGCGGCCGGCCGACCAACCAGCGCCCGCCGTCCTCGCCACCACCCGGCCCACTCGCCGCCCTGTTGCTAAGGGAACCACACTCGCCCAAGAGCCACACTCTTCCTCGCTACCACCGGTCATGAGCATGGGGCCTGCCTCTCTCCCGCACAATTGTACATTTAACCGGACTCTACTGAGACCCAACATGTCGGGGAATGCAAATAAATTTGACCCTGAGTCGACAGTCGATCCGGACGAATTTTTGCTGAAGGAACTTGTACCTAGAGCAGCTGGACCGGGAGTTTTTTATTTACCTCTATGCTATTTAATATTTCTAAAGCAAATATGAGCGCATATATGAGGTGAGAGTGTGAGAAAAAGTGTGATAGAGGGTGAGGAGTGTGAAGCAGGTTGATGTCTGCTGGAGAGAGAGAGAACGGGAGGCTGGCCCTCTCATACATTTACATAAACTCTCTCTACAACAACACTTTCCAAAATCCTACACTGCCTATGTATCCCTCTCAGTACCATCAAAGAAGATCAGTAGCACTCTCATCCCAATATTTAGATAAATCGTAAGAAAACATCAACAAAAGGCTCAAACAGTTAAGGAAAATATAAAAGTTTTGGGAAATAAGGGCAAAAAACAGGGATGGTAGTTGTGGGAAGTGAACGAAATGTTTTGGCGTGTTCCAGTAGATTGCGGTCGCCGTGCACTCAACAAGCCAGTCAAGACCGCTGCCATATTTGAAGAGTGCGCTGTTACTCTCCTAGGATCGATTTTGTGTATTATTGTGGTAATTGTGCAGTGTGGCGGGTGTACATGTGTGGGATCCGAAGAAGGGGACCTCGACGCCAGGATATACACCCAGCAGAGCCCCGGGAAGCTGAGATAAGCAGGCAAGACGAGGCTAAACGTGAGGATTCAAAATAAGAGATGGTGGACAGGCTCCCCGATAGCCCATGTTTTGACTGGTAAATCGCTGTTATGTGGCCTTTGTCCCGGAGTTGCAGTGTGAGGCGGGACGATCTGGGTCATATAGTCTGCCCGGGGACGAGTTAGAAGGGCAGAGTGAGCGGGTAAAGGGAGGAGAGGGGTGATATAGGTGTCGTGGGGCGAGTGTTTTGACCTGACGAGGGCGCGTCCATTGTGGCGCGGGGGAGGACCCAGGCCAGGACACCAAAACGTAAACAAAACTGCGTCTCACATTGTTATATCCCTCCCACTTGACCCACACCCAGCTTTCAGTGCCCATACACCACCTCGAGTGACAGCAGTGCAATTATACCATAGCCAGGAGGCGATATTGCCCGTTTTAAGAAGACCTGAGGTGGGGAAACTGCAGTCGGAGGGAATCAGAGGAAGACATTTTATAAACCTGGGTGTCGGGAGATGAACGGAATCTTCAATGTCGCCCCACAAGAAGTGCTCTTTTAAAGGCCCATTGAACACCATATCCCTCAAGCCTGACTGACCAGAATAACGTGGAGAGTGCAGTGTCAAATTACGTGACTGGGAATAGGTGGGGGGATCCAACCCCTTGTTTTGACGGCCACTTTCGGGTTACTGGTGGCTACGGTTTTAGACGTTATTTTTTATAAGGATGGCCTAATGGACTCAAAGTGAATGGAATGTTTTTATCGAAGGCGCCACAGGTAGGCAGTGAAGCAATATGCCGGTGGATGAGGCGGGGGAAGCTGCTCACCCGTTGATGTTAGTCGCCACCAGGGGACCAAGGAAGAAGAAGAGTGTGGACTTATTATGTACGTGGACTGTATGATGAGGAGTGAATTTAAGTGACTTTTAGCACACTGAAAAGGATACATATCAGTTGATAGAAACAATAAGCTTGGTTATTCTTAAGGGACTGTTCTGTTGGATTTTGGAATTTTACAAAGCCAGGAGAGCACGGAGTCTGTGATTGTGTGTGCGGGAGCGTGTGATCTGATGTGAGGTGGTGTGGTGACGGGCAGCCAGCCGCTCCAGGGGCCTCCTGGATCGCCATTGGCAGGACAGGCATTGGAGCCTGGCAGGCGCCGGGATAACCAGCCTTGGGGAGGACGAGTGCAGCGGTGGGGCCGGGCCGGGCCATGCAGGCGGGGGTGCCATGGTGTTGGTGAGTGGGGGCGGGGGGGACGGCCCGGGCGCCGCAGCTGGGGGGAGAGTGGCTGGGGCCGCCGCTGCAGCCCAAGCCATGGACAAGGCCTGGGGGGTGACCGTGGCCCCCCCGAATCAGCACAAGCGCCATGACCCCTGGCACAAGCATGAGTTGGCCGACAAGGAGAGAGCCAAGCAGATACGTAAGTGCCCACAACGCCTATCCCCTGTCTTGTCAAATTGTTGGTGAAGCTATACAAACCTTGTACCACATGTTGCTTTAAAATCATTTGAATGAAACTTTCTAGAAGTCCAGAAATTAGTGTTTTTGTATCTGTTGTTTAGTTTCCAGTAATGGCAAGGTGCTGTGATCATAATAAAATAATAAGTTTAAGTGCACTTATCCTGCTTGGTAGCTATACAGATAAATTAGAGGGATATTTATTCACAGGGAAAATAAAACTGAACCATCCCAGAAAGGCACGAGGCTTCTGCATTGACTTATTTACATTATACATTACTGGAAGTATTATATATTGGTTCTTTTATTAAGGAATTAGTATAATTTGTTCTCTCTTGGTAGGAAACCACTTTATTGATGAAAAAATTACCATGTGTAATGTATACTATATGTATGCATCTTGCCTGTTTTATTCTCCCTTACTGCTGTACTGTGTAATTTGTTTTTCACAGGCTTCTTCCAAAAAACATTTTGATTACTACAGTAAACTATAAGTATTCAGTATGGGTAATGTTATGTATTGTTAATATAGTTTTGCTGCTAATTTTGATCTGCATTTTCACACGTGTATTTGGGGAACTGTTGGGTTAAAGGGGAAAAAGCATTTATTTGTAATATTGGTGGTTTACATAAAGCAAATCATGAAGGGAAAGGCAAGGCCAAAGTTTTTGAAGATAATTTCCAAAGTATATACTTGACAAAGAGAAAACATGTTGGTCTTGTTGCTAACTGCACTTTGTATTGTGGGATGCAGGCTGGCAGATTTTAATAACCATAGTTTTTTTTTTTTTACTTGTCATTATTAGATTATCTTTCCCTTTATCAAATGAATTGTATACATAGCCATGAACAATACCAGTAGATCCAAACAGAGTACTCTAGCAGATGAGAAGTCTTGTAGGCTATGTAGGCAAAGATAGTATATCCTACCAAGCACAGCTAAGAATACTGTAGAAAGCACTGTCCTCTCTGACCTAGTAATAAGTACCATCCTGTAAGACCTTCTCTCTTGTGGTAGTTACTCCACAGCATTGATGAATTTTATATTTTGCAAGGTTTAGTTTTCATAGCGTGCAGTAATACAATATATACTGTTTTTTTAATATTACTTGCATAGGATCTTTGTTAAGACTTTACCTCAACACTTATCAGTAAAGCTGCTGTGGCTGAACTTTCAGCCGAATAGAATCAACCAGCATTAGCTGGAATATAATAATAGATTTATGTTGGCCATGGGAAGGTTAATGATATTGGTATTAACACACAGGTTTAAAGCCTCCCTAAAAATCTTTTTTTGCTTGATTTGCTGTTAGGAGCCATTGACCCCATGTTTGTCTCTTACATCTTCTTGTCACCTCCTGTTAATTATATTCAGATTAGGATAGATGCTATGAAGTAGAGGGAGTAGATGCAACCAGTCCTGATAAAATTCATTATTAGAGGCCTATCCTAAGGTGAATGAAATTGTCTTGTACGGTACCATTAATAATATAGGCTACGTTTGTTATAAAGAATGTGACCCAATTCCAAGGGGTTTGCAGACGTACAGGCATTATTCAACAATGTCCAAAGTGCCCTTTGCATGAACCATTCCAAACTGATTCACTGTAGCTGACCAGTTTTGTCTTGGAGTCTTTTTCTTAATCCCAACACTGACCTTTTCACTACTGGGAGATATTAACCACCTTAGTCTGATGATGATTTTTTTTTTTTTTTTTTTTTTTACACAGCTAGTTTGCTGTTAGCTGATGATTGTATTCAGCTTTGGAGATGCATTTTTGGCTGGAGGGAATACAGATACCATAGCCTTCATTAACGCCTCTACAAATAGCATGTTCCTTCTAGATATGAGGAATTTGTCTGGTGGAACCAGGAGTACCATATGATGATAAAGTATATCATCACATTGAGGGAGTTAATCATATATGTAGCTTACCAAAACTATAGTTAGAAGCCCTTCTGTTTTATGTCCTCAAACACAGACACGTAACTTTTGGCTGATGTTACCGTAACCACAGTTTTCTGTTGCATTAAGCTCTTTTCGTAGGGAAGGGGAGGCTTATTTACGCACTCAGTGTAGTGCAACCTCTAGGTGCCTCTGGAAGGAGTCACAGGCCAAGTGATTTCCTTTAATAGCTACGAGAATCCATTTACTACATCGGATGGTAGCTGTATATACAACAGAATGGATGCCTGGTGGTTTAGTGGATTAAGGCACTCTAGCCATTCAGAACCCATATGGGTTTCCTTCTTCAGGGTGGTTATGGTTTACTCCATAGCTGAACAGTGCCACTTGGTAGCAAACATGACTGGTCGCTCTAGCCTTAAAATGTCGGGATTGAGCTGCCAAGCCTTGGGTCCAGACCGGTACACTCTTGATGGGTTTGAGAATGGTTGGATGATGAACTGTGGATAGATTAATTGTTTTAGGATAATTTCTGTTGCATAAAGTATAAAAATGATCATGAGCAGATCTTGTTTTTTTTTTTTTTTTCCCCAATCTGTTTCTTAATTTGTAATATTGGTAGTTCCTCACTTTAGCAGATCGTTATTGGATGCTGTAGTTGTTTGCTTTTGTGGATCTTAATGTTTATGAACCATTTTACCAAATCCTCAGGCCTAACCCTTTTTTCCAGATCGTTGCTTTGAACTCTTCTTCATCGTAATTTGCAGTGGTTTTACACCTACAGATAATTTTGTTTGAACCATTTAATATGTAATTTGCAATGCTGACTCTTTTTATCTCTTACTTTTTTATTGCTACCCTAGTTTTGGTTACCGGTATTTGTGATTTAATAAACCATATCAGAGTACAATAGCTCTTGGTGTATTTTAGGATGCTTAAACAGTCTGTGTTTTTAAATCATCTGAAAGTACACATTTAAGTAAGTAGATTCTAACATCTTGTGATCCTTGGGTTACTACTGTACAGTAGAAGGGATTTTTGTGCAGTAACAGAGATCACAGCTGTAGTGGCCTTATTAGAGGGGTTTTAATTACAGTATTTGAAATTTCGGGACTTATGAAAGCTTGTGTTCCTTGACTCCCACAATGGTGAAGGATGACTTTGTGGAAATTTTCTAGTACCGTACCGATACCGGATAGCTTACCCTTTCTCATCAGGAATCTCATTCATGATAGCAGTGCACAAGCCTCATTAGCATATTTAGTTCAGATGTGTGTGTGTGTGTGTGTGTGTGTGTGTGTGTGTGTGTGTGTGTGTGTTCAGCCTCCCTGCTGGCTGGACCCAGGCGAGGATCTATTGATTATGGATAAGAAGTTAATTTGGTTTCATGAAATTTCTGAGGCTGGATTAATGCCTTGTCCAGTGTCCCCACCACATTCACCAAGGGAAGCCAGTGCAAATTTTGATTAATTTTGCTCCTAATTTATCTGTTTATTTTTTTCATTGTCATTTCTTATTGTTAGCCAGGGCTGTTGTTCAAAATACCACAAATTTTGACATACAATTGTTCCTGTAAAAATGTGGCAACAGGCAAATCAGCATGATAGGTTTTACTGAAACTTTCTTAGCAGTTTTATTTCTTATAAAAACAGATACCAGTACTGGTATTAGCCATTCCATTGGGAGTTTGGCTACAATGGGGAGGTGGTAGCTACCATGTTTTTCAGGTATCAGTACTTACTTTAAGTCCACCAAGCCTAATTCAACAGAACCTCATGGTATTGGCATATCTAGTGTTTGCAGTACCGGTACATAACATCAATACTGTACCGGTACCGGGTACTGTATACTTTTTCAGTTGGAACCAGAATTTGAATGTGTGAATGATGTTGGTGTTAATAAATGGCTCATTTCTCTGGGCTTGCTTTGTGGATAGTGGTCCTAGTTTTATTTCTCTTGTTCTGGATCATATACACCTTACCCTATCTTTTATGGAATTGGGGTTTGGATGAATGTATATATATGTATACCTTTAGCAAGGTAAAAGAATTAAATATTCTAGATACTGTAGCTATATGCAGTACCAGTAGCAGTATTATATATTAATGTATGGACTTCATAGTTATATACCTGAATATGCTTACTAGCCTAGTGGTATATAAATTCCCTGAGCTACCGTAGTTCTGGTTTATCGTAAAGTTATGTATATTTTAAGCTTTCATAATCAAGTGAAGACAGGTTGCCTGAAAGCTGCAGTTACGTTGGCTTTTTTCTGTTTAATATCTTGGCATATTGTGGCTGTGGTAGTTATTTATATTAGTTATGGTACCGGGTACCTTAATGTTTTAGAAGTTTGGTAAGATAGTGAATATAGGCTATGGTATGATATATTGCTTGGTTACCTACAGTAATTTGTGAGGAAGTTGGTTTTTATACTGTGCGTGTATGTGTGTGTTTGTGTGTGTGCAAATGTGCATGTGCATGTATGTTCATCTGTTCTTTATCATCTGCCATTGCCAATGTGATTTGAACCTGATAAGGCTAGATTCTGCTTTGCCTTATCTTGCACAATTACTGAGTGCCCCTGCCCCATTTGGGAAGAGGTGTGGCATGGCGTATGATTGGCTGAGGGTGAGTGTGGTGTGTGTGATAGCAGCAGCATGATAAGATAGGCATGGATGTTGAGATACGGCACACAGCTTGAATGAGGAAAAAAGTGGTGGACTTATTTCAGTACACAAGGACTTAGCATTCCCATCATAGAGGGAGAAGGTGGGCTTTCTTTATAGTAGCCCCTTTGTTTGCTTTATCCTTGCTGCCTTCAAACCATTTTTGCTCAGCTAATATAAAGGCTTTGCGTACGGCAGCTCTTTGGTTAATGTCTTTAGTACAGAGGTACATTTTTTAGTTTATTTTATGCAGCTTCCATGCCATTTCACTCAACTTCAGGAAAAACTTTTCATATTGATGTTAATGAAGGTATTAACTGACTCCTCTTATTTGAAAACTTTTCTGCTGTGTAAAGTCATGTGGTTGTTGCAGCAGTAGGATGTAAAAGATCATCATGGTGGAGGGGTTAATGGTGGCCCACTCATGCATGCCTATATTAGCATTAACAACTCATGTAGGCAATGCATCTTCACACACGCACACAGATGTATAGGGTACACCAGGCATGTGCTTAGAATGGTGGTAGCTAGTTTATGGTCTTGCCTCATCAACACAACAATGTTTTATATATTGTACCGGTACCGTACTGTTTTTCCATCCATCTGCCACCAGGCAGCCTTAGGAGAGAGCCTTTACATAGCCTATTTACTACAAATATGACTATTCTTGCTATGGCACTGTACTGCCAATTACACTGTAATTTTATTCAGATTATTGTTTTAGCCTAAACTATTCACCATGAGGGTCCATCTTGAATTGTATGAAGTTGTCTGGCAGTAGCAGGAATAAAATATACATGAGGCAATTTGAATTCATTGCTGCAGTTGAAGGAATAAGTGTATAACCCCTTTAAGTACCGTACCCGGTATGTAGGGTTTCTCTACTGTACATGAAATACAGTATATAGTCCACCTTCCTGTAATGCATTGGTTCATCCTGACTACAAGGAATTCCTTAGTTTCATCAGCTTCCATACCAGTACTCTTGATTTTCTGGCATATGATGTATTTTTGCAGACTAAGAAGGACTAGTTGTCTAACCATGAATCAGGTGATATTGGTTTGATAAGGTGAATTGTGTGTATTAGGCTGAGAGTGAAGTGAATGGGTAAGTGTGGTTGGGCTGATGTAGGTCATGAGACAAGTGATAGGGTGTAAGTGGATTAGATTAGTTCATCACGAGGCCTACGTTAGGTGGATGGAGGCTAAAGGGTGATGGTGGGTGAGAGCACCAGCACTGTGAGAGGTCATACCCTAAGCTGAATAAAATAGTATAGCAGCACTGTATTGAGAGTGATATACTGCGCTGCGTAGTGGATAGAGTTAGCTAGTAGTTGAAGAATTTTTTCTAACTCCTTCCTGGTGAGAAATGTTCCTTGAATGGAAGTAATCTCTTTTGTACTGTTTGTTTGTAGCCAGATGCCTTGATCCCAGATGGAGTGGCAATTAGCTGATAAATAGCCTCTACTCTTACTAGATGCCTTAATCCCAGATGGAGTGGCAATTAGCTAATAAATAGCCTCAACTTTTAGCCTATCCTCTTGCACATGGCTCCCCCCTCTCCAACTCGTACCACCCTCATTTATATACTGCATACCTCTCCACCTCATCCTTGATCTCCCTCTCTGTCCTTTCCCCTTCCATCTCACTCATATACAGTGTCCAGATCAGTGTTTTCATTTACATTAGCCTACCATGGCCAAACCATCTCCAGGCACTGTACATCTGACACTTGCTAGCTCATTCACATAACATAATTTTCTCATTTGGTTGCCTGTGTGTATGTCTTTCTCTCTCCAAGTACCGGTAAATCACATGCTTCTTTTGAATACCAGTAGCCTAACTCACTTCCACACCTTATGACTTACATTTTTCTACCATTGTCACAAGTACTATGGGCATTATGTGTATGCTGTTTGATAACTGCTGCTGTGATCACTGTAACTTTGCCTTTCTTATTTATGTATATACTATACGGTATTAAGTTTTCCATGCAGTGTCATTTACTGGTACATACCGGTAACAAAGTTCTTAATTTTATACAGTGGATTATGTAAAAAACTATGTTCATTATAAGTCATTGATGCATTATTGATGAATGCCATACACAGATCTACATGCACTTCACTGTATGCCCATTTAATGCTCGTAATGTCCTGGAGAACTGTATGAGAAACCCAGAATAGCCCCCCAGAGCAGGTAGAGCAGTAAATAGTTGAACATACCACTAACAGTGCCAGTGGATTAGGCCCTCCCCTGCCCAGACATCGCATCCACGGGACCTTGTATGGGCTCTAAGTCTTCATAAACTCGGCAGTTGAACTTTAACCCTATAATACCTGCAGTCTGATGATGTAGTCTGTATACTTTACTGTATTAGCTACCGTATTCTTCCTAATTATATCTGAATGATTAAGATTATGAGAGTCAAAGTAAAGATGGATGGGCATTATGATTAGCATTCATTAACCCCTTCAGTACCGTACAAGATGTCTTACCAAAGTTGAATAAATCATACCTTATACTGGTACATCACCAGAGCAAGAGGTTTAACCCACTTTAAATTGTAGACATATTTTATTCTAGGCATTCCCTAATAATTTTAATCAGCATAGAGTAGACTCCTCAAACTGGAAGGGTTAGATGTAGTCTCAATTAATCCCTCCGTTGTGAGAAGCCTTCCCTAGTTGTATGAAGGTAGCAGCAAGAATGTAGCCACTAAAAAAGTGTGTCATATGGATATAAGGGAGTAATTACATTGATATTCCAGTACTCCAGCTAAGTTCAGTTTCCATCCTGTATTTGTGAAGGGGCCAGTGATGTAGGCTATGGCATGTCTTTTCTTGTCTAGTTACAAAGTCTCTCCTGACCTGCAGAAAATTTATTGAGATAGCAAGAATAATAGGTACATAAAAGACATGATTAATTGAAGAGGGTAATCATTTCATTATGATTTGTGTACATTCCCAGTATGTTATTATTTTCCTATTGAGATCCTTAAATATGGATATGTCCTTCTTAGTTTTTAGGAGTGGACTTGTATATTGAAGGTGCTTCCTAATGCTATGTCTAACCCCAAAAGTTCAGATAATTTATCCTAAGCTTAGTACAATGGTCACCAGAAGAGTCAAGTCAGTCCAAAGACGTCCTGTACTGTTAAAAGGTTAAATGCCGGTGTAATTTAGAACTTTCACTGCAGAGGTGGAGCATAGTCATTGTATTTGGGTAACTCCAGCAGTTTTATGTAATGTAGAGAATCTGTGCAGTCCCAGTGACAAGTGATTTTTCTTTGTTTCACGTTACTTTTTTGTTTTATTTTATTTTTTTTTCTTGGAGGGAACAATCTTGTGGGCTTCTGCTCTTTGGCTCCATTTTCATTGCATTAAAAAGAAAAACAAGACTGCAGTAAATTAGTGAACACTTGTCAGATAAAGATCCTGTGCTACTTACAAAGCTGACTTGCAAGTTCTCTTATTTTACTGCACCAAATAGGCCTATATGGAGAACGTAGTGTTGTTTTGGAACACATCCCAGACCTTCGATGACAGCTGTTTGTGTGTTGGAAATATTGAGAAAGAAATTACCGTAGCCTAAACAGGTTTAAGGCATAACTACCTGGAGTGTTTGAAGGCATCAGAAATAAGCGGTTGAATATTGAGTGGAACAGTTTAATGCATAATACTTCCAGATAATCGAGAGTACTGTATATGACCCACACTTGGTACTGTGGCGCCTATCAGATTTCAGTCAGGGCATGATCTAGGTTGACATTCATAATACATAATAGTGCTTTATAATTGCTTTGGTGTAGGTCACTTTGTAGGGATGACTGGATGTGGAAGAATGAGGTTGCTTGGATCATAGAGTTGTGAAAATTTACTGTATTGTTGGTACTTTATAGAGGTTTATTATTGGTGAGAAATAAGGGACAAGTATGGAAGCATTTGGAACTAATCATGAAATGGGTTAATAATAATAATAATAATAATAATAATAATAATATCCCTTTGTCTTATAATACAGAGGTGTGATTTGGATTAAGAAAAAAAGGAGAAATACAGTAGTTACCATATTTAAAAAAAAAAAAAAAAAAAAGAGAGAGAGAAACCGTAGAATGATGGATAAATGTAACAGACAAATTCCTGTTGAAATAATCACGTGTGGGTAATTCCAGTGAGCCATACCACTATCTTTCTCCCTCCCCCCCTTCCTTCTTTACCTCCTTCCCTCCCCCTCCCCGTTCCCACCCACACCATTTTTCCGCGTGACGTCACTGATAGCAACAAAACCGGGCCAAGGAACCACACACACACACACACACACACACACACACACACACACTTGTCGAGAGGGTAACCATATCGAGTTTTCTACCACGTTCGTTTTTTTCCCCCTGTACCGCATATGTTTTGGCCGTTTTTTTTTTTTTTTTTTTTTTTTTTTTTTTTTTTTTTTTTTGCTCAGTTGTCATGGTAACTGAGAAAGAAATTAGGAAAATGTGACTCACTGATAGGAGAGAGAGAGAGAGTGTGTTTGAGCTAAATTGCTGTAACCCAAGCCATAAGAATGCGTTTTTTTCTAATGAACTCATACATTATTCTTTTTGTTTAGTCCTTTTCTCTATCTTCTTAGTGTATATTTATTCTTTATTCCTTTTTATCTCTCATTGCTTATATTTCCATTGCTCTGAAGGCTTGAACTGTATTTAATGTTTGCTTTTCTCCCCTTTAATCGTTTTCTGTCTCATTTTGTTTCCTCTTGTCTTCATTTTCCTTATATATTTCCGGGTAATCCATCCTAAACATCGTCTTTCTCTTATTGTTTCGTTCACTATCATTTTTTATTCGTCCTTCCATATTGCCGTCCATATACATCATCTTTCTTTTCGTTCTATTCATTTCATTTATTCATTTTCCTCCTACGTTTTCCGTATCCTTTGTATCCTCATTTTTATTCACTTATTCATAGATTGTCATTCATTTCCCTCAGCTCCTTCTCATCTCTCCATTCTCCTCATTCACACACACCCCCTTTCCTCATCATACTTTCTCCATCATCTTTCCTCTTCCATGTATATAGTTCATCTTTCCCCAGCCTCATACCACATCTTTTCTCATTGTTCCTCATTCCTTGTCGGCGTTTCATGTTTCACCTTCATTACACTTCCTCTTTACTCATGTTTCCTCTTTGCTCATGGTTCCTCTTTCCTCATCTCATGGCCTGGTTTGTATCCTCTTGCCTCCCCCCCCCCCACGTATTACTTATGGCGGAAGTAGTGATGAGTGTGATGTGTGAGTAAACGAGGCTTACCTTACCGTCACTAACAGCAGTGATGAAACCTCTCTCACCACTACCCTCACCACAACCCACGCCACTACACTCACCACTCCCTTCATCACTATCCTCACCTCTACCGTATCACTACCCGCATCACTACCTTCACACCACTATCCTCACCACTACCCTCATCACAAGCCACACCACTACCCTCACCACCACCTCACCACTACCTTCATCACTTGCACCTTTACCGATTGCGGCCCGTACAGGTTTGACCTTGCTGTTGTTATTGTTTTTCTGTTCAGTTTGGGATAATAACCATATTTTATTTTGACTGTATCCCCTTGAGTACGATGGCATCTCATTTATTTATTTATTTATTGCATTTATTTTTGCAATCTAAAAGATTTTATATACCTCAGGAGAATTTTCGTACAGGGGTTGGATATCGGCTTCATTTCCGTCATCGTTAACCCCTTCGCTAATAATTGCTCGCTTAAGCTGAATAAAATTGTGTGGAAGATTCAAGAATAAAATAAAACAAAAGTCGCCGTGTTGAAAGGGTTAACGATGGGTTGCAAGTTGAATGAGTGTCTGGCATTGGGTAGGTATGTCTGAGCCGCTCCAGTTGTCCAATGTTGGTTAACGGTGATAGGTTTTAATTGTCAGTACCGGTATCTGGTGTGTGTGTGTGTGTGTGTGTGTGTGTGTGTGTGTGTGTGGTTAAAGTACTGTAGCTTTACACTATTATATGCCACTATATTTGTATGTTTGTATTAATTTTTTTTCATTATTGTCGCGGCCACCCATAAATTTTAGCATTAGGTGTTTGCCAAGAGATCCCGGTATTTGTAAAAAAAAAAAATAAAATTGGTGTATACATATATATATATATATATATATATATATACCGATGTGTGTTTTTTAGTAAACACCAGTATACACCGTAGTAGTAATAGCAGCAGCAGTAGTAGTAGTAGTAGTAGTAGTAGTAGTAGGTTCAGTTGAAACATGAACTTTGTGGACTGCTGGCTGAGGTTGCTCTACTCGGACAGTCCACCGTCAACTTTTTGGGGGATAGGGACGTAGTTGAGGGACGTGTGTATAACCAGGCAGCACACCTGTCCAGGCACATAGGTGTCACCGCATGAAGGCGTCCCTGTAGCATTAACATTATACATACGAACCGAAAAGCAATACGGTGGTTTTAGAAAGGGAGAGTTTTTTTTTTTTTCTCTCTCTTTTTTTCCTGCATTATAACCGTGCAATGGTGTGGCTTGTGTCAGACTTCTGGGAACACTGGAGAGGGTGGTGGCGTCACGAGGCTTGGCTATCGCTGGAAGGCGGCGGGGGGGGGGGGGAGATTGGCTGGAGGAAGGGGAAAGGGTAAATGGAGGAAGAGGGCGAGGAAGGGAGATTGAGGACATTTGTTTTCTTATTTATTTATATATTATTATTATTATTATTATTATTATTATTGTTGTTGTTGTTGTTGATGGTGGTGGTATTTAGTGATTTTTAAAACTGGCATTCATCCTGAGATGGGTGGAGACGGGAGTAGTGGAAAAATACAGGGGAAGTGGGGGTGGAGAGAAAGAGGGGAACTGGAGGGAGGAAAGGAGAGTAAGTGAGAAAGAAACTGGAGGAAGGGAGAGAGAGGTGGAGGGAAGTAAAGAGGAAAGAGAAATTTGCAACATCATCAGCAGCAAAAAGAACAGCAGCAACAACATCCTATTTCCGACCAACAGATGAGAGAGAGGCTTTTGTCATCATCATCATCATCATCATCATCATCATTTGTCATCATCATCATCATCAATCATCATCATCCTTTCCCACCAATATTTGTGCGGTATAGGTAGGATTCAGAAATAGGAATAGGTAAACAAAAGGTATAAGAACTGTCAGCAGAGAGAGAGAGAGAGAGAGAGAGCTATGCACGATTTTTTAAATATGAAAATAATCTTGAGAGGGAGGGAGAGAGAAATATAAGTTGTGGAGGGTGGAAGTAGGATGTGGAGGGGAAACTGGAGAAAGGTTGAGGTGTGGAGAGAAAGTAGGAGGTGTGGAGGAAATTATGGTGGTGACAGTGGAGAGAACACGTGGTTAATGTTGACATTCTCTCTCCCTCCAACACATATCTTCAACCCCTCCCCCCCCACCCCTCCCATTTCTGCCTGGATATTTCTCCTTTCCTCCTTTCATCGCTTCCCCCTTTTTTTTCCTACCCTTGTTCTTCCCTCTCTCCGTTGTTTTTTTTTTCCATCTCTTGTCCACCCTCCCTCCCTGTATTCGTCTGTGTGTGTGTGTGTGTGTGTGTGTGTGTGTGTGTGTCCACTATTTATTTTCCCTTTTATCATGTCAAATCTTTCCTCCTTTCTTCCCTCCTTCCCTAACTCCCCAGAGAGCCTGTTAGGAAGGACGGGAGTAAGGAGAGAAGACAAGTTGTACCAATGATCGTGGCCTGATGGAAGCTGAAATTGGTAGTTGTGGGATTGTGGGGGGAAAATGTCCAGTTCTGGGGAGGGGCGACGTAGCGGGAGGCGTTGGATTGTACAGTACCCATCCACACGACACTCCTTTCTCCCAGGGGTTTTGTCCTTTGGCCTGTTATATATTATTCTTGATACATCCAGACGATTTTATTGAGCTTCGGCGTTTTGTTTGGAACTGTACTGGGTAGATAAGGTACCGGGTAGAGCTGTCGTCAACCCCGTCACAGCTAAAGGTTCCTCCTGTGTTGGTTAAATCGTCCGGAGATAGAAAAAAGAAAAGAAAAAATGGATACCACGCCGTCCAGTTGAAGGGGTTTATAGAGGTGTTGCAGAAAACGCTAAAACATCGCCAAAAAATACTCGATAGTGGCAGCAGAATTTGTCGTTTGTGGGGTTGTCGGGAAATTTTAGTTCTGGGTTCTAATTTGGGGCCGTAACACCTACTCCATACCGATTTACTCTGCACATTACACCTGCGTATTCCCTTACATGTTACTGATGCAAACTGTGTCGTATACTGAAGCGATATATGAAACACACAAGAATCTGAAGGTGTAGAGTGATCAGGTGTAGAATGATAAGGTGATAAGGTGTTAGTATTCAGAATAAATCGCAAAGAGGTGCTAGGAAGCATCCCATGTCAGTAGGCCTATCGATGATTTGTTTTTGCGGGAAGAATAGGAGACGTGAGTGATCGTAAATTTTCACACACACACACACACATACACACAGACTTTAGGTATAGATTATTGAGAAAAAAAAAAATTAAATGGTAATACTGGTAAATGTAATTCCGTTTTATTACAGTGTGACGATAGTATGTAGTAGTAGTAGTAGTGGTGGTGGTGGTAAGAGTAGTGGTAGTAGTAGTACCGATGACAGTTGTAAGATTGTGTTGTTCTTGCTGTCTTCGAGCGATTTTGTTAAGCGTAGGAGAGAGACTTCGAACTGCAGGGATCAGATATAGGCTTCGTTCTCCACTAAAATACGAAAAAAAAAAAAAAAATCGATAGTTACATGAAAGCGTCTGAAGGTAGCGAGAATATAATGCAAAATTGTCACCGGATTGAAGGGGTTAAATCCTTCAGTACGAGAGGACTTTGTTGAGTAAAATCGTCTGGAGGTATGTAAACATTAGGCATACGTGTGATAGGAGGAGGGAAGGGGAAGTCTTTGGAGAGGGTGATGACGCATGGGGGGAGGGGGTGATGCAAAGGATGGACAGGGATGGGGGTATTGATGCAGAAGGGAGGGGTAGGAGGGGTGCCATGGAGGTTGGGTAGGTTGTTGGCGCAAAGGGAGGAGGGGAGGTGATGTGGGGAGGGGGCGGCTGGAGTGGGGGTTGTTGATGCAAAGGGAAGAGATGGGGTGGGGATGGTGACGTAGAGGGGGGAACACTGTGACGCACGGAGTTGTCGCCTTAGGCATATCACTTACTTGCTACATCACCTCTCTCACTCACTCTCACTCTCCAGGTAATAGCCAGGTATGTCTCAGTCACAGTCACAACGTTATATCACCTTGTTTATCAGATACATCACTCTAGTCATCTGTTACGAATCAAAATTTACATTGATACTAATATGCTACAGTCCGTTGCCATCCTGACATTACCTATAGGCTACTCTTGGTGAGGGTGAGGGACGGCTTTATGTGGTGATGCTGATTTGGCCAACCTGGCGGCCTGCCTCAAATACTTCCTTATCCCACGAAAGGAGGAGGAGGGATTGCTGAACCAGAAGGGGAGTTTAAGCCTGTAGTTCACCGGGTTCACGCTTGGGAGTACAGCAATAACGACGAGAGGCCCCCAACGTTAATAACTAACTAAATAAAGAATGGCGTGTCGGTGAAAATAATCAAGTGGATGTCATGGCCCAGGTGGTGGTCTGGCTGCACACACTCTCACCTTTCTTGTGTCCAGTTCTGATGCAAGAGTTAACCGGTCTATATACTCTCAGACGTTGCACACAGCTGGTCACCTCCACAACACTAGGCCTCTACTTTTCTCCCTTCCCCCACCCTCGCCTACATAACCCCTTCACTTTGATGATGTATTTTTCATAGCAGTTTTCCAGGCTTCAGACGATTATTATTATTATTATTTATTATTATTATTATTATTATTATTACCATTATTATTATTATTATTATTATTATTATTATTACTGTATTAATAATAATAATAATAATTATGATCATCATCATCATCATCATCGTCATCATTACATTAGGATACAATTTTCAAACATGAGGCATGAGATGAAGCCTTTACTGATCCGTTTATTATGAGATTTTTCCTTGGTTGAATAAAATCGTCTAGAGACAGCAAGAGTAAGCTGAAAGTCATCGTATTGAAAGGGTAATATTTTCGTCGGCTTCTTAGGCTTCTTAGCACCTTTATAGGCGATTTATTTAACCGGTTTGACCTTAATATTCCTTTGTATACCTTTTCTTACCACCTTCCGAGCGATTTATTTAGTCTCTTTGACCTTAATATTCCTTCGTCTGCCCTTACCATATCTTAAGCGATTTATTTAGTCTTTCGCTACATTATTCACTTGTACACCTTTTCTTGGTACCTTTTACTATGCGATTTGTTTAGCCTGTTCCATATTCATATTCCCTTGTATACCTTACGATCTTATTCCAGACATACGATATTTTGTATGAATGTCGCATATAACAATAGTTACGTGCCACATGCAAAATAATTAACTTGTAGCTAAGGAAGAAATAATGTAACACTCGTATTTACCAGCTATAAGGCCGATTTAATGCAGTATAATAGATGTTAAGTTGGCACGGTAGCTAAGTGTGTTAAAGCGAGACTGCTTCATATTCACAACTGTTATATTCCACGTCAGTATAATGGAATCTGCAGTAAAGTAGTTGTTAGGTAAATAGAAGTGTATGCCAGTCAATTTAGTCTGCACATCTCTTATATATACCGTATTGTATTACTGTATAAGGGAGTCTCCTCATTGGCGAGAGTATGGAGCCTAGCCCTACAGACACAGTGTATGCAGGGACCATAAAGTGTACTGTATTTACTGTAGCTGTCCAGGTGTAGGCATTCTCCGTGTTTGACAGAGAATGTGTGTGTAGGTATTTTGCTATATAAAAACGCTCCTGCTCCTGTTTTTCCCCGTGCTTAGGGCTTCTACTCGTTCAATTTCTCTCTGTGTCCAAGGATCCGGAAATGTAGGCTGTCCACCAAAGCTGTCCTTTTTTTTTTTTTTTTTTTTTTTTTTTTTTTTTTAACGTAGTTGACACTATTGAGATTACAGAGAAAATGTTTATAGGTAACGTCTGAACTAAAGAACAGTCCCGCTTCCTCCCTTTTCCTCTGTGCTTACCTCCCCCCCCCCTCCGTGTGTGTGTGTGTGTGTGTGAGAGAGAGAGAGAGAGAGAGAGAGAGAGAGAGAGAGCTTGATGCTAGGAAGTGGAGGAATGTGCAGTGTTGGGAAGTGCAGTCAGGGACAAATGTAAGGTTACCATTCCACTCCGTCTTTCATTCTTGAGCATGTTTGTCAGTTTCCTCCCTGACTGAATCATTTATGGTCAGGGAAGCATACCAAGCCTCACTCAGGAATATTAGACACCAAAAGGGAGTAAGCATTAGAAGAGGTGTAATACTAGGCTGGCTTCTGATTCAGTACAGCGAAAGGGGGATATTGAGTTGATGGGCGATAGCTATTCCTTATTCATGTAAATTCTGTTCATAGGTGCATATAAAATTGTCTGACCAGCAGGAACTTCTAGGATATATAAACTTGGATGCTGTTGTTGTAAACTTGTTTCTGTATCCTATAGGCTATCCGTCATACTGTACCGGTATGTATTCTGATGTTTTTCATGTGAGGGAACTGGCCCACTTCTAACTTGAATAGTCAGTCATTGTTGCATAATGTTCGATCTTAGTTAAGAGATAGGAACGAGTGTGTGTGGTTCCTAGTCAACACAGCCCTCCAGTCTAAGTACATTTGGCCAACAACTGAGGTACGATTCAAGGGAGTGAGGATCTTTCTTCAGGTTCGAGTGAATGCACTGTAGTGGAAAATATGATGACGATGATGAAGGGAATGGAAGTACCTGAAAACTGAACATTTTGATGCAAGGAAGTCGAGGAATGTGTACTGAACCGTTGAGTAATACAGGGGTGGGAAGACAAGGAGGTGATGGAAAGTTGCTTCTAATTCATGTCAGGTAATTTCTGGATGCCTAAAATGGTCTGTTGGTAGGAAGGATATACAGTAAACATAGACACCACTGTAGCAGAAGGATTACTTGTATATATGTATCGGTATTAGTGTTGTGTATTTATTTTATCTCTCCCGTGTTAGTGGGATAAGGGGATGATGATGATGATGATGAAGATGATGGTTGTGGACTTGTGGTGAGAGTGTTTGTGGTAATAATAATGGTGGTGTTAGTGGTGGTGATGATGATGATGGTGTAATTGGTGTTGATGATGGTGGTGGTGGTGGTGATAAAATGTTGTAGGAAGTAGGTAGTTTGTGAGCCGGCTTGATGCTAGGAAATGAAGGAATGTGTGTGTGTTAAGAAGTGCGGGGAGGAGAGGGGGAGTGCTGATAGGAGAGTAATGGGGAGGAATGCAGGAGAGAGAGAGAGAGAGAGAGAGAGAGAGAGGCTCAGGATAAAATGGTGTATATCTTAATACCGGAAGAAACCGATCCTTGTTTTTAGGTACGAGAGAGAGAGAGAGAGAGAGAGAGAGAGAGAGAGAGAGACGATAAAGTGGTATATATCTTAAACCGGAAGAAACAGATCCCTGTGGTTTTAAGGAGAGAGAGAGAGAGAGAGAGAGAGAGATGCCTCTTTGTCACTATTGCCTGGTACCCACTTTAGTTGCCGTCTCATGAGAGGGGGGGAGTGGAAGGAAGTAATGGGGGAAGGAAAGGATAGGAGGAAGAAGGGATAGTAGGGAGAGGCTGATGTAGAAGGAGCAGTAGGAAGGAAGGAAAGAGGGAGGATAAGAAGAAAGGAAGGAAAGTGTGGGAGGGAGAGACAGAAGTGGAAGGAGCAGTAAGAAAAGAAAAGGGGAGTGGTTGAAATAGAATGAAACTGTGTGAAGGATTGATGTAAGGAGAGTAATAGAGTGAAGGGATGGGAAGGAAGGGGATGAGTGGGAGTGATGGGATAAATAAAGGGAAGGGGAACAGTGGTGAGGGATGGAAGGGGAGGGAGTAAAAGAATGAGGTGTAGGAAAGGGAGGGTTAGTGATGAGAATGAGGGTAGGAAGGAGTGTAAGAAATGAAGACAATAAGGGATGTTAGTAAGAAGGGAATGAAGATTGTAGGAGGGAAAGATGGAAGAAAACATGTAAGAAAAGATTGGGGGGAAGGAGGGAAGAAATAAAAACCATGAAAGACTGGGAAGAAGGAAACGAACATGAAGGAGGGATGGAAGGAAGAAAATGTGCAAAGGTAGGAAGGAGGAATGCAAGGAAATATGAGAATGAAGAAATGGGAGGGAAAGATGCGAAGGAAGAAGCAAGGAGAGAGATTGTGAAGGAAGAATGGAGAGAAAGATGAGAAGGAAGGAGGAATGGAGTGAAAAATGAGAAGGAAGGAAGGAAAGATGGAGGGGAGGGAAGGAAGGAAGGAAGGAGTGGGAGGGATGGTGGTGGTGAAGAGAGTCGGCTTGGGTCCTTTGGTCGTTATTGGATACGTACACGCGATTGTAGACACACACACACACACACACACACACACACACACACACACACACACACACACACACACACACACACACACACACACACACACACACATTCAGAGAGAGAGAGAGAGACGTCCCCCACACCCCAAACAGGTGTAACACGTGGGCGGGTTTGTTTTGACGGGGAAACAGCTGATCGCTCCCGGCCAGCTGATCCGTCACAACAGAGAACCTTGTGAGGGGCGAGTTTGAGCAGATTTTGAGGAATTGGGCAGAGTTATATGAATATGGGTCTGGGAATTGGAGGGAAGGTAGCCTAATGGCGGAGGATAAGGTGGCAGGGAGGCGATTTTGTTTGTGGCCCCCCCTTCAAGGACTCGGGGATCTGGCTGTTGTTATTAAAGTGAGTTTATATATAGTTGAAGTTAAAATGTACTTAGTAAGGTTATTGTTAATTAGGTCAGTCAGTTCGAGTATCTTTGGTTAGGATACAGCTTAGATTTAGAATATGATGGTGTAGGATAGGGCTAGTTCCTGGTTAAAAAGGTTAGAATAGGTTGAGAGAAAAACGGAGGTGAAGATGAGAGTGATTGAATCTGATCGGCAGAATATAGGTTCGGTATTATTATTACTTTTGGGGGAAGGGTGGTTAAGATGAGAGGATTTGGTGTGTCAGCCTAGGTTAAAATAGATTAGGAGAAATTAGTACCAGGTGATGATGAGGTTGGATTAGCTCAGTTGATTAGATTTGGTGAAGGTTGCGCTTTTCAGATAGTAGGTGTGTGTGTGTGTGTGTGTGTGTGTGTGTGTGTGTGTGTGTAGGGTGCCTTCATGCAGGAGTGTGGGTGTTCGTGACCTATTGTATGGATTATGGTGAAGTTGGTCGTAAAAAGTGAGGGGGTGTTTTGAGGCAGGTGCACACACACACACACACACACACACACACACACACACACACACACACACACACACACACACACACACACACACACACACACACACATACACAGAATTATACTTACAGACGCTACTTACGTTATTTACACCAGAAATGCTCCAATATTACTCTACACATACACAGCCATTCCCCTCTCCTGTTTTACACACACACACACACACACACACACACACACACACACACACACACACACACACACACACACACACACTTTTAAAAATCAGATATGAACATAAAATGGTACACCACAGTAATAGCGTAATGCACACACACAGATCATCCATATGAGTATTGTAGCACATTGTAGAGATAGTACTTGAAGATGCATATCGTACATAGAGAGAGAGAGAGAGAGAGAGGGTGTAGGCAGGCAGCTGTGTGTCGGGAGTGGAGTGGAGTGTAATGAGCGGGAGTGAGAAGGTCCTTGGTGGCCAGACAAGGTCGCATTTGTTGGGGGTTTAGCAGTTACCCCTCCTCCTCATCCCCCTCCTATCATCTCTCCTAGTGTCATCCCTCCCTCATCCTACCCCCACTTCTAATATCACCCCTCCTCGTTGCCCCTCCAACCCTTTTTAGTGTCATGCCTCCCCCTCTTACCCCTTCCTAGTATCATCCCGCCCCCTCCCATTACCCCCCTCTCCTAGAATCATTCCTCCCCCCCTCTCGCTCCTACGCCCTCTCCTTGTGCCATCCTCCCCCTTCTACCCCTCTTCTAGTACCATCGCTTCCTCTTTCCTAGTGCCATTTTTATCCCTCTTACCACCTCTACTAGTGTTATCCCTGCCCCTCCCATTACCCCCTCTCGTGGTGTCATATATCATTTCTTTCCATCCTCTCTCCTTTTGTCATGCCTAATCCCCCCTCCTTGTCTTCCGTCATCCCTCCCCTCGTAGTGTTATTCTTACCCCTTTCTGCCCCCTCTCCTTGTGCCATCCTTGTCTTTCCCCTCTCTTCCCCCTTCCCATCTAGTACTGTACCATCTTTCCTTCCCCCTTCTCCATACCGTCACCCTTTCGCACCCCACCTCTCCCTAACCCCCCCCTCTCCTTCCCCCCCCTTTGTTAGTGCCATCTCTCCCCTCCCCCACTATTGCAATCCTCAACCCTCACCCCCCTTCTCTCTCCCTTGTCATCCATAGCCTCCCTTCCCCCCTTTAAATCTCACTCTCTAACCTTCTCCGTCTCTCCTAATTTCTTCCCTCGGTTCCCTTCCCCCACTACTGAATTCCCCTTCTCCACACCCCTTTCTTTTGTTGTCGTTTCGCCCCCTCCCGCCTTCCCCCATTCTCATCCTTTTCCTCCCTTCCTTTGCCAACCCCCAACTACCCTCCCCCTCCCCCCTTCTTTTGTTGTCATTTTCCCCTCTCCCATTCCCCTTCATATCATCCTTTCCCCACCTTCCCTCTTCATCCCCTCAACTACCCTCTCCCTCCCCTCTTCTATAACTGGTTGTATTTATCTGACGGCACTGGGTCACTTAAAACTCGAATACAGACGTTTCTGCATGAATTTGGTGGAACTTTAGCCGTGAGGATGGAATGAATCTCCTTGGTTACGAGTTAAACTTATCCTCCAGTCGTAGTACACTTGGCCAGCACGTGAGTTAAAGGGGTGTATGGATCTCAGGTGAAAAGAAACTGATTATAGTGTCATCTTTCTCATTTCCTACCTAACAAGTGTACCCTACCCCTTCGTCTTGCCCCTCCTGTCATCCTTTTCCTCTGCCCCATTCCATCTTTAGTGTCATCCTTACTCCCCCCCTCTCCATATCGCCTTTGTTTTCTCCTTTCCTACTATCCCCTCCCCTTCCCACATCTCTTCCCTCCCCTTCCCCTCCTGTCACCCCTTTCCTCTCCCTCCTTTCTCATCATCTCTTCCCTTGTAGCTAATCTCCTTGTCATCCCCACCCTCCCACTGCCTGTCATGTCTCCCCTCCTGTCCTCTCCCCTTCCTTCATCGCTCTTACTAGCTATCCCTCTGACCCTTCCCCTCCGTCTCCCCCCTTCCCTTCCCTTATTGGTCTCCCCTCCCCTCCCCTTATTAGTCTCCCCTTCCCTCTCCTCCCCTCTTCTCCCCTCTCATTCCTTTCCCTTCCTTTCCTTTCCCTTGCTTCATCGCTCTCCCCGGCTGTCCCTCCGTCCACTCCCCTCTCTCCCTCCCTTCCCCTCCCCTCCCCTCCTTGCACTCACCAGCTGTCCTTCTCTCCTCTCCCCTCCTCTGCATTTACTCCTTGGCATCTCCTTAAGTCCTTCTCATGTCCCTTTTTATGTATTTAATTCAAGTATTTTTTTTCCCTTCGCTAATATCTTTTTTCTCTTGACATTCATCCCTTTATCGTTTCATTTGATCTATATAATGTTTTATCTTTTCCTTTCTCTTACTTTTTATCTCTTCCTTTTCTCTGCTTTTTTTTATTTCTCTTCCCTCCCTTCTTAATTATGTTTATCTACTGTCCTCTGGTTCCCCTTTTCCTTCTTCCATCGTTTTTCTCCACCCACTTCTCCCTTCCTCCCCTCTTTCCACTCTCCTTCTCTCTCTCCTCTCCCCCTACTTCTCTCCCCTCTCCCCCTCCTTCTCTCCCCTCTCCCCCTCCTTCTCTCCCCTCTCCCCCTCCTCCCTCTTTAATCTGTCTCCCACTCCTTGGCTAATCTTGACCTTCCGCCTTGTTGCTATCCCACATCACTGTACTCTCCCCCTCTTCCCCTCCCTCTCTTCTCCCATCTTCCCCTCCTTTCCTTCTCCCCTCCTCCCTCCCCTCTTTACTTTTCCCCTCTCCTCTTACTGGCAATCTCTCTTCTCTTCCCCTCTCCTTTTTCTATCCCTCCCTCCCTCTCCTCGTCTCTGTATGTCCCCCCTCTCACCATCCTCCCCCCTCCTTCTTCCCCTTTCTTTCTCACCCATATCTCTCCTTATCCTTTCCTCTCCCTCCTTTGCGCTGACCCCTCTCACTTCCCCCTCACCCCATTGCTTACACCCCTTCCTCTCCCCCACCCTTAACAGTACCCTCTTCCCTTACCCACCCTCAAATTTTCCCCTTTTTTCTCCCTCTTTTTCCTCTTCCCATTTCCTTCCCTCTGTTTTATGTCTGTCCTTTCTGTACCTTCTCTCTCCCCCTTTCTCCTCTTTACGTCCCTTCACCCTTTCCCGTCTCAGTCCTTTTTATCACCCCTTTTGTATTGCCCATTCCGTCTTTCGCCTCCCTTCCCTCCTCGATTCCCTTCCGACTTCTTTATACCCCCCTCTTCTTTCCCCCTCTCTTCGTGTCCTCCCCCTCAACCCTTTCCCCTCCCATTCCTGTATCTTTCCCGTCTATTCTTCCCTCCCCTCTTTCCCCTTTCTCTTTCCTGTCTTTCCCCTCCCCCTTTCCCCTCCCACTCCTTTACAGTTTCCCTTTCTTTTTTGTCCGTTTCACCATTTCCTGTCGTTACCCTACCCTTTACCCCCCAACTCCATTACATTTCCCCCCTCTGTACTGCCCCTCTTCCTCTCCCCTCCTTTGTACTTCTCCTCTCCCCTCCTCTCTACTTCCCGTCTCCCCTCTTCTGTACTGCCCCTCTCTCCTTTTTTGTACTTCCCCTCTCCCTTCCTCTGTACTTCCCCTTTCCCCTCCTCTGTACTTCCCCTTTCCCCTCCTCTGTACATACCCTCTCCCTTCCCCGTCTCAGTCCTTTTTATCACCCCTTTTGTATTGCCCATTCCGTCTTTCGCCTCCCTTCCCTCCTCGATTCCCTTCCGACTTCTTTATACCCCCCTCTTCTTTCCCCCTCTCTTCGTGTCCTCCCCCTCAACCCTTTCCCCTCCCATTCCTGTATCTTTCCCGTCTATTCTTCCCTCCCCTCTTTCCCCTTTCTCTTTCCTGTCTTTCCCCTCCCCCTTTCCCCTCCCACTCCTTTACAGTTTCCCTTTCTTTTTTGTCCGTTTCACCATTTCCTGTCGTTACCCTACCCTTTACCCCCCAACTCCATTACATTTCCCCCCTCTGTACTGCCCCTCTTCCTCTCCCCTCCTTTGTACTTCTCCTCTCCCCTCCTCTCTACTTCCCGTCTCCCCTCTTCTGTACTGCCCCTCTCTCCTTTTTTGTACTTCCCCTCTCCCTTCCTCTGTACTTCCCCTTTCCCCTCCTCTGTACTTCCCCTTTCCCCTCCTCTGTACATACCCTCTCCCTTCCTCAATACTTCCCCTCTCTCCCTTTCCTCTGTACTTCCCCTCTCCTCTCCTCTGTACTTCCCCTCTCCTCTCCTCTGTACTTCCCCTCTCCTCTGTACTTCCCCTCTCCCCCTCCCACCCCCTCCCCCACCCCCCAGTGTCGGAAGTCGTCGCCATCTTCAGCCTTAGTGGTTCTGGACTTGAGGATGATCGTGAGGTCTTGGTGGAGTCGGCCGTTTTAGTCCTTGTATTTATCTTTATTAGTCCTCCACCACTCTCTCTCTCTCTCTCTCTCTCTCTCTCTCTCTCTCTCTCTCTCAGAATTGGTTATCTTTTTCATCTCTTCCTGGCAAATCCTGATACTTTCCTTCTTGTTATCGAAATGACCATTGTATTTTGAAGCCCGTGGAGAGAGAGAGAGAGAGAGAGAGAGAGAGAGAGAGAGAGAGAGAGATGAACATTAATTAGCTTCACCAAATTTAGTTTTCCGTGTTCGCTTATGGCCTGCCTAGAACTGGTTGGTGTGGTCTAGTTCATGGTCGTCTGTTGTTAGCTAAGAGTTTTAATGCTGATGGTGATATATACTGTGTGTGTGTGTGTGTGTGTGTGTGTAATAAGATAACTGAGTATATATGCTACTCTGGAATTTATTTATTACAGAAAGTGCCATTTTTACGTTAGATTTTCTTCTTTATTTCTCAAGGTGATGTCAGTTCTTGGTGGCTTTCTGTGGTGTGGTGTGGTGTGGTGTGGTGTGGTGTGGTGTGGTGTGGTGTGGTGTGGTGTGGTGTGGTGTGGAATTGTATGGTGTGGTGTGGTGTGGTGTGGAATTGTATGGTGTGGTGTGGTGTGGTGTGGAATTGTATGGTGTGGTGTGGTGTGGTGTGGTAATGGGCATTGTCATTATATACAAGCTTTGGCTGACCCACATTACAGTCATAATAACTGTCATATACATCTAGTCGTTCTTATTTGCTTCTTGAGGTGGTGGCACAGTGTGAGTGGTGACTTCCTGTGGGTGGTGTGGTGTGGTGTGGTGAAGGGGAGAGAGGAAGGGAAGGGAAGGAAAGGAAGAGGGCTAGGTAAGATGAGAGGGAGGAAGGGAGTGGAAGGAAAAGGGGGAAGAAAAGAGGTTAGGATGAGAGGGAAGGAAAGGAAGAGAGGGGAAGGGGGAAGGAAAGGGGTTAGGGGGAGAGGGAAGGAAAAGGGTTAGGGGGAGAGGGAAGGAAAGGAAGACGGGGAAGGGAAGGGAAGGGAAGAGAGGGGAGGGAGGAAAGGAGAGGGAGTAAGGGCAGGGGGAGGGAGAGGGAGTGTTGGGGGGGTATGGACAAGACAGGAGGTTTGAGCTGATGACGCCTCTTCTAACCACCCTCACGTGGCCACACAGATGTCTTTTAAGGTCACGGCCCCGGCTTTATATACCACCACCACCAGATGAGGGGAGGCGGGAGGGGTTGCTGCCCTGTGTGGGTGGTGCAGGTGTCGTGATGGTGATGATAATGGCGTAAGAGTTCTGATGAAGGTGGTGGTGATGCGTAGGAACATGGTGATGGTAGTGGTGTAGGGGTCATGGTAGTGGTGATGGTGCGTAGGGGTGTGATGGTGATGGTAACTAGGGGAGGTGATGTTAATGATGCGTAGAGTTTAAGGTGGTGGTGCGCAGAGAAGGTGGTGATGATGATGCATAGTGATGATGATGGTGTGTAGGAAAGACTGGGTGGTACATAGGAATTATGACGACGGTAGCGGTGGTGCGTAGGTGTGATGATGATGCTAGTGGTGGTGCAGAGTATTATGGTGGTACAGGGATCTCTGTACAATTTAATAACCTAACAGGAGGTATTTCCATAACCATTACATTTGGTAGTGCCGGTAGCTAATGTTAGAAATAAGTTGGATATATTTACCATTATGTATTAGTGACACCCCTAGTTAGTCTCAAGAGATACCGGTAATCGTGGTTAACTACTAAGGGGGATGCTGTTTTTACACCATCCAGCATTTTTGTGTCTATCGTACATTATCTGCTACCGGTATGAAATTTTGTGCAGTTTTTAATTGTTGCCAGTTAATTCTAATAATAATTTCCGCAGTGAATGAAATTAATCGCATTACTGTAGTATTGGACTCCTTGGATGATATAACTACCGAACGCACGTACGTAATTTACCTGTACGTATCACTTCCCATACGTAACATTAATACCTGTACGTGTCAGTTTCCATACGTAGCTTATTAATACCGGTACGGTACAGGTACGTGTCAGTCTCCATATGTAACGTATTAATACCAGTACGTGTCCGTTTCCTTATGTAACGTATTATTACTGTTACGTGTCGGTTTCCCAACGTAACTTACTAAAACCAGTACATATTAGTATCCGTAGCATCTCAGTGATTCTTGTCATATCCTACCAAGCCTCTGCAGCTTATTGGACTGTATCCTTGCGAATTTTATATATTAGTTGCCATACGTGTGTACAACAGGGTAAGATATCCTGTTAGGTTACCCTTGTCCTCTACTGGCTTCCCACACAGGATTGACAGCATCCCGGTGCCTGTCATGTATACCTGAATTATGCAGTGTGATGGTATCCTGTCTGCTCCCACTCTGTCTCATGTCATAGCAAAGACATGTTTCAGAATGTTTTGTGAGATTCATACCGCTTTAAGCCAGTGAACATCTTACCCGAATCATTGGTTTACGTAGGTTAATTTTTTGTGGCCATCAGTACCAATAGATTAACCAGAGATGCCATCGTGGTAAAGGCATTAACGTTGGTGGTACTGATATGAAGAAGTTAATTGTAACCTAGAGTTCATTTTATTTTAATTAAGCGGAGAAATTTGTCGCTTTGCAGCATTTTTGTCTTAGCTCAGTGGTAGCAAAAGACAGTGCTTTCCATAGCACTTCTTTGTGACTAGGATCATATTTTAGTGTTGATCTCTTGTTACAGCATTGAAGATGATGACATGGTAATTTTGAGCCTAGTTAAAGTGAATAGAGTACAGTTCGTTATAGCTGGGATATCTCAGTAGTTAGAATCAGTTAATATCACACGGGTTGGAGGGGAGGCTGGTGTGGAGTGGGGTGGCAACTGAAGGCTATGAGTGACGCTGTTGTTTACCGCACCTGAAACAGCATTAACAGCCACACGGTAAACACACACACACACACACACACACACACACACACACACACACACACACACGAACCACCCACGTGTCGCTGGCTTGATATTGAAGTGGTACGTAGTGGATTGGGGGAAAGGGAAGATGGTTATAGTTTTCTGTAGGTGTTGGGTTAATGTCATCGATGTGGAGGCGTGTGTGTGTGTGTGTGTGTGTGTGTGTGTGTGTGTGTTCTTTCATCTTCAATTGGCACATATTTTCGTCCTTTTGCGGCTTGTTTCACGTAGCTCAGTGACAAAAAAAAAAAAAAATGCTACCGGTACATCTCTACATCCTTTCTAGAGCACTTATTCGTGACTAACATCGTTGTGTTAATCCGTTCTTACCCTTCAGCATTCAAGATGGAGAGATGACAAATTTGGCCAAGTTAAAGTAAAAAGAGTATAGCTTTGTTTTTTTAAGACGGGGAAGGGTAGGGACACACTACTTGAATGTTTGTTTTTCACCTTGGGCCCACAGAAGGCAAGACAGTGGTAAGGGTGACATTGTTTTAAGAAAGGTAGGAGAGGTTAAACAGATATACTGTAGACTGTGTTTGTTTTGATCATGGTGCCACAGAAGGCAAAATAATGGTTAGGGTGACACTTGCTTACCGTACCTGTAACAGCATACGAGTCCCGGTAAACACACACACACACACACACACACACACACACACGTCTCACGGTTAATCTGGATGTGGGACGGAGAATATAGGGAGATGGTTGAACTCGCTAATTTCACCATATATTCCGTATACATACATACATATACATATATATATATATATATATATATATATATATATATATATATATATGGAGGACCCCCCCAAATTTAATAAATTCTTTCTTGGCCCATGGTCCACCATTCCAAAAAATTTCATTGAAATTCATTGAGAATTTTGGAGATATCGTCTGGACAAACAGACGGGCTGACAAACAGGTGAATACATAACCTCCTCCAACTTCGGCTGAAGAGTCACACTATCGTTAACATGAACTAGGATAGAAAAAACAAACAAACACTGGCAGACGAAAAAGATGTATTTCCCAACAGTTTCGGCGACACTTGTCACCCTCACCAGTGGATCTACAGACCAAGAGTGGTCTCTTGGTCTGTAGATCCACAGAAGAGGCTGACAGCTGTCGCCGAAACTGTTTGGAAATACCGGTACATCTTTTTCGTCTGCCAGTGTGGGATTTTGTATCCTCCTCCAACTTCGTTGGCGGAGGTAATTGACCGAACAGGAAATCTCACCCCAAATTCATAAAGTTGAATGATGATAGAAAGTATAGACGCTGCAGCAGCAGTAGTAGTAGTAGTAAAAATAGTAGTTGTAGTAGTAGTAATAGCAGCAGTGGTTACCGTTTTCCCGCTGCCCGCCATCATCCTTTCTGGTGATAGGGAGTGAATTGAAGGGTGTTTGTATAACCAGTTGCTCTGCTTGCATATGCCAACGCCACCCCATGAAGGCATCTCTCCCTAGCACCGTCATCGCAGTGAAAGGCTTATTCGTGACTGAAAGGAGATACTGTATTGATTACTTTGACGTAGCACTTAGGTTGGGCCAGCACGCCAAGTTGACGAGAGAATGAGGAGCGAAAGACCGAGAACGAAATATACTGTTTTAATTCTAGTTCATTCACTTTAGTTAGCGGAGATTTTCATCCTTTTGCAGAGTATTTCCTGTAGCTGAGTGACAGTGCTATGGCTGTGCGTCCTTTTCATCGCACGTGATCGTGACCCATCACATTCTTGTGTTATTTTCTTACAGCTCAGCATTCAAGATGGAGAGATGGTAATTTTATGCCTAGTTAAAGTGAATCAAGTAGCCTATATGGGTAAAATTGCCAGAGCTCCATTCTGAATCTTGAGCTATAGCTAGAGCTTAACAACAGAACACTGTACGTTGCTAGTCACAAAGAAGTGCTGACAAAGGATACTGAGCTATAGTCCAGTGAGCTGCGTAAAGCAACCTCTTAAAGACGACTGTCTTCGCCGGTTTAGAGTGAACGGACTATAGAAGGATAGAATTAAGTGTACCGTATGGGAGAGAGAGAGAGAGAGAGAGTGAATGATGCCCAGAATGTTAATCATCAACCCGATTATTTTTTACCATATTCTATTTTTGCACCTTTAAACGTATTTATTTAGCATAGGAGATAGCTTTTGAAGTGGGCGGGTTAGCTACAGCCTTCACCAACCTGGTAACGACGAGGGAGAACGAGTGGAATTAACAGGCGGAATTAGACATGGATTGTTGCATTAGGCAGCAAGAGGTGGATGTTAAATACTTCACTACGACAGGTCTCCCATGCTGAATGAAATTGCCTTGTGGCTGTAAGGAGAGCAGGATATACAGAAAAGACCCCCCCCCCTCCTCATCACTTTTCTAGTATGGTTAAGTTAGGTTTTATTTAGTTTAAGTTAGACTAGATTAGGTTAGGTCAAAAAATATATAGTTGAAAATCATTACCGGTGCCATACAGAACTTTGACCCTGCGGAAAACCAGTCACTTTTCTAGTGTTGTGGAGTTTGGCTTGGTAAAAAAAAAAAAAAAAAATATCCTTGCTGGTGTCACGTAGAGATCTGTCCCCATGGAAGTGACCCATAATTCGCTTTTCTAGTATGGTTAGGTTTAATTACGGTAGGTTAGGTTAAATTACGTTAAGTTTGATAACATTTTAAGTTTTGTGTAATAAAGTTGGACGTAAAGAAGTTAGCTTTTCGTCTGATATATGTAGTACAGTATAGGCTTGTATGTCGGTGTAGGTCTGTTTAGCACTAACGTATATTGTTTCTTCTTGTCACTCTGTTTTTAACCCTGTCATTCTGTGTTTATGTCTGCCTGTCTGTATCACAAATCCATTTATATATCAGTATGTCTATCGGCATTTATATACCGGGTATCTCTACCGTGTTTATTGTCCTATATCTCTCCACTTAATTCTGACCGCACACGCTTTTCACCTCCATGCTCCGTACATTATCGTACACTGATAGGGTAGGTGTTAGTGTATTGTGAGTGGTGCCGCAGCTAACAATGTATTTACCGGAGTGGTGAAGGTACCGTTAAGATAGAACACTGATGCTGATTTGTACCGTTCGCCTCTACCAAGTGTTTACCATTTTCTTACCTTTATTCGCCCGTCTTTTAGATTAGTCTTTTATATTTGGCGTCCATTTGTATTTTTTAAAATTTGCTCCTCCTCCTCCTCCCCGCCATTTGCTTCCTCTTCTGTCTCATTCTCCTCCAAGGAAGAAAGAAATATGGAGGAGGAATGGGATTAGCAAGAAAACAAGAGGAGAAGAGGATGAAAAGAGGAGGGGCAGGACAAAAACAAGACACGAGGAGGATGAAGAAAACTAGACGAGGAAAAAGATGAAGGAAACGATAAGAAAAACTATTATAAAGAAAATGGAGAACAGAAGGATGAAGAAAACAAGAAAGAAGATGAAGAAAACGAGAAGAAGAAAATAGAAGAATGAAGATAAGAAAACCGGTGAAGAGGACAAAGAGGAGAAGGAAAAGGAGGTGGAGAGGAGGTAAACGGGAAAGATGATGCTGGTGCTGATAATAATGATGATGATGATGATGAGGAGGAGGAGGAAATTGAATGAGAGGAAAATGGAATGATGATGATGATGATGAGGAGGAGGAGGAAACAGATTAAGATGAACGCGGAATGATGATGATGATGATGAGGAAACAGAGTAAGAGAAAAGCAGAATAAAGAGGAGGAGGAGGAAGAAGAGGAGGAGGAGGAGGAGGGGCTGGTGAGCGGGGTTGTGTCCACAGCTGATGGGGGTCTATTGATTTTTTAGGGGGAGGGGGGAGAGCAGGGCCTCTAGCATCCGTTACTGTGCTCTCTCTCTCTCTCTCTCTCTCTCTCTCTCTCTCTCTCTCTCTGCCTGTCATTCTGTTTTCTATGTCCATCCATCTGTCTGTCTCTGCTATATGTATCACTCTGTATCTTCCTTCCTCTCTCTCATCACCATATTCGGTCCTTCCCCTTTGTTTCTCCCATTCCCTCCCCTCCTCCCTTTCTTCCTTATGTGCCCTTCCGTTCTTCTTTGTCAATCTTCACCTTTTCCCTCACCCCTTCTTCTCCTCTCTCCACATAGCCTTTTCCTGTCATTCCATTTCTCTCCCATTCTTGTATTTTTTTGCTTTTCTCCTTGTTTTGTTGCACTGTTCTTCATATTTGTCTATCCCTTCTTCATCTCTTAACTGTATCAATCTTTTGTCACTTTTACACGCTTACTCTATCTTGATTTACTGCTATTTTTATTGATTTTCTCTGTCCTCTTCTTTTTTAAGCCTTGCCTTCCATTCTTCGTCCTTATTATGATTCAGCTTATCTCTGCTTTTCTCCTTCCTGCCTCTGTCTGCCCATATTTAATCATTTCTTTTTTATTATTCTGCCTTACTAGATTATTTTATTCAGGTAATGGGGAAAATTTTCCATATTCAAGGGTAAACTTGGTAAAAAAAGGAAATGATTTAGTTTCAAGAAGAGAGAGAGAGAGAGGGGAGGGGAGGGGAGGAAGCTGAAAGGATTAGCAGTATAACTGATATCCATAAGATGACGAAAATGCGTTTGGGTTAGCCTGAACAAAAGATCATAATATATAATGGAATTTTTTATTGTCCAACTATAGCACTCTTCTTGGTCCTTTCGTGTGCTGGATAAGTTATATAGATAAGCTCCTCCTCCTCCTCCTCCTCCTCCTCCTCCTCCTCCTCCTCCTCCTCCTCCTCCTCCTCCTCCAGGTCCTCCTCCTCCTCCTCCAGGCCCTCCTCCTCCTCCTCCTCCCTTCTCCTCCTCCTCCTCCTCCTCCCCCCCTCCTCCTCCTTCTTCTTCTGATACAGAAGTCAGTGCAAACAGTATTAAAGTGGTCATTTACTCCGTACAGAAAGCAGTGGTGTATGTGAATTCATGTTGTAGTACAGTAGTAAAAGGGAAACGACTGGAAATAAATAAATAAATAAATAAATATAAATATATAAATAATCTTTCATGGGAAAATGGCAGTTGAGGGATTGTTATAATTTCTCACATATTGGAAGTTCTGTCATTTTCTGTCTTTCTTTCTTTCTCTCTTTTACTTTTGCAGTGTCGAGTGTAGTCAAGAGTGTATTTTCCCACCCCCTCCTCTTAGTCCTTTCTCTCAATGACCATTGAAAATCAGTGTGTTGAAGCTAGACAAATCAGCACTGAAGACATTTTATGACCACAGATCATTGTCGTCAGTATTGGTTGCTTTCAATTCACCACAATCACTATTATCACCATCCTTGAGAAACAGGAGAGGCTGCAGGACTTTTGTTGTCAATAGTACAGTAGTTGAGGCTAGTTTAGTATGCCTTCACCTGATCATCTCTAGGCCTTTCCATAAAGTTTGATTATTTTTTTTATTCAGTTTAAGAATACCTTTAGCCATTTCATAATGAGAATGTATTTTTTCTTTAATCAAACCACTTTTTTTTTTTTTTTTTTTTTTTTTTTTTTTAAAGGAGGAATCTAGTAGTGAAGAAGGATGCTGTGAGGACATTATTTAATCTTTAATTTTAAAAAGTCTAACCTAAAGTTAACAAAATCTGGTGGCAGTAGAAAGAACAGAATATAAAATGTTTTGTATGATTCAGATATCACAGACTGAAGAAGTCAGAAGCCATGTCCATTAACTCCGCAACAATGATGATTACTTTCCAATTCTGAATTGGCTTCATTTAGACAATTATAATCAGGTTGTAGGGGAGCCTTTAATGACAGCAGAGGATAAAACTGAGCTGGAAGACAATAACACATGATGATGGTGATGATGGCATATTTTACTTTTTGGAGAATGATTAGATGGAACTTTGAATAAGTGTAAAATTTTAATTACGGTACAATTTGTTCTCCATACGTGGCTAATGCTGTAAATTCCTGAGTATTGAAACATTAGCCTCTTCAGTGAACTCATTACTTTTATTAGTGTTTGATTTTTTTTTAAATAAAATATTTGGGAAGGAGTAACTTATGAATGTCTATGATTCCATCAGAAATTATCTCTTTTATGTAGCCACTGATAAAATGTGCGTAATTGCTGGCTTTACTTCCCTGGTCTTGCAGTCTTACCTAACCCCGTCAGTCCAATGAAGTATTCCTTAGTTTATCCATTCTATCTGCAGACAGGTACATTCATTTAGGGGTACATGATTCAGGCAGAATGTTAGATACAGCCTGCAGTAACCCCTTCACTGTTAGAGGTAATTCCTTGCTAAAACATTTACAGTAGGTACCAGTATTTATTTATTTATATATCTGTCTATTTATTTATTTATTTATTTTTGAGAGATGAGGTGGAAAAGTACTGTACCATACCATATGTGAATGAGGGGATTGTGGGTTTGAGAGAGGGCAGTTTGATGGCAAAGGACTGGGTTACTTTGACACAACTCACTTGTGATGACCCCTTCCAGGATTAAAGTGTGGCTGTAGGCAGATAAAAATGAAAGGATAGGTAGATATTTTTTTGTTCATGTAAAGTTAGATTTATCCTTGTGTTTCTTTTCTACCGGAGTGACTGGGTTATCCATGATTTCCTCAGCATTTATTTTGTTTGTCATGTGTAGGTTAGTGTGATGACTGATGTAGTATTTTCTTTTTCTCTGAAGGTGAAGTGAGGAGAATGGGTTATGGAGGTTGTGATTTCCTGTAGATGTCATTATGTGTTGGTTAGTTCATGTGTTGGCTGACTTGATCATGTGCTTTCATTTGCAGGAGAGACAATGAAATGATAGGATTTTAATGGCACTAATGATTTTCTCTAAAGGTATGATCTTGTGTATTGCATGATGGATGACATCTCTTCTACCACAGATGAGAAAGGAGGAAGAAGTTTGGAGTGACGGAAAGATGGCATTTTAGGACTCGTTAAAGTGAAAAGAGTGCATTGTTGATTTCCTTTAGGCTTTTTTATTTTTGATGTCTTGATGGCTGACTAATCACTTGTTTTCCCTTCTTCCACAGGTGAGATGGGAGGAGGGGGTTATGGAGGTGGTGGGGGTGGGGGAGGTGGCGGACGGCCCAACCTGCTGTACGGGAAGCTGTGCTCAGAGGATCAGCTGCAGCAGTTGGGCGTCACCCTGGATTATGTCAGTCCCGATGCACCCCAGCAACTGCCCTCCTCAACGTCCTCCTCCCAGCACCGCACCTCCGCCCACCAGCCGCCATCCTCCCATGGTTAGTACACCACCTTACACCATTTCTTGCCATCATGCCTGACTCTGATTACCTCCTGAATTAGAATACATTCATAGTGGCATGAAGTACTGTAATGTACTGTAGAAAATTTTATACATATTTGCAGAAATCTTATCAGTAGTAAGACCTTCATATTCTGTATTGTACATTTAAATTAATATTCCTAACATCAATTTCAGTAGTTACCTCTATAAAGCCCAAAGTGGGGAAACCCTTCTAGTATGACTGGCTTGTTTTATAATTATGTAGCTAGTTTTTGTCTTCATGCTCTTATTGACATGTCACCATTTGTTATTTTAGAACCAGTACTCTTATAAATTTCATTACCTAGTTCTCAGACTACTTGAGTTTGTATTTTATTCTCCCTATTATTGCATCAACAGGTAACTAACTTTTTCATGCTGCTAATCCCTTAGTCTAGGCTGTCAGTGACATCCAACAACTTGTTACAACAAAAAGTGCACAGAGAAAAGTTAATGAATATCTGACATAAATATTCTTTTGTATTATATCAGTTGCATCAGTTATGCAGCTGGGTTGCAAAACCCAGCCCCTGTATTTGGAAAGATATTTAAAATACAGTACTGTTTTTTTTTTGGGGGGGAGGGGGGGGCAGTTTCTTTTAATGTTAGAAAACTATTAAGACTTTACAACTATTATTACCCCTAAATTTTCATTTTACATTTTTATTGATGCAGGTAGTGTTGGTCTTATTTTTTTTATTTTTTAAATCACCCAATCACATCCCTATAGAAATTCAGGACTAGGATAGCCCAGCCTTGAGCCTCTGTATCATGCACAGGGTCATGTTTTCAGTGTTACCATGTGTAAAATGGAATGATTGCTAATTGTGCTAATTCTTATGCATGTGAAGCTTCTCCTCTGTCTTAGTTACAGATGAAGTCACTTTTGAATACCTTGGTGGGAAGCTGACTTAAAAAAACTCCCAGTTTTCATAATTGTTTGGTGGTCACTGCTTTGAACAGGATTGATCAAAGCGGGGTTGGGAGGCTAGAGTGCACACGTAAAACTTCAAGCAGATTGATCCACTACTGATGCAACTTTTGCAAGAATGCACATAATCGTATTCATCATATGTTATTTCCCAATTAAGAAAAAGAAGCATATGTGCGTTTTTGTGTACCAAGGTGTTAGCCTATGCCATATTTATGAACTATGAAAATTCAGTGATCCAGGGAGTATACTGTAGACTTCTTTCCATCATTATACCCAATCAGCATATACAATGTTCAGTGCAAATTTCTTTGTCTGTGTCTTTCTTTATGCATGTAGGCTATGTAGCCTATGTGTATGTTAAGATGTATTAGGAGGTGCTGTAAAGGTAGCCTCTTCAGTCAGGAACACATTTTTTTTTTAAAATTCTTGCTACCACCTGGTGCTTGTATTTAGCTTTGGGGAACCCTTTTGTAGTGGAGGCATTTAGTGGCCAGTGTTTCTTATGCTTTCAGCGTGAGAGATTTCCCTGCTGTTAAATGTCTTTGTTTGGAAGGGTTAAGGTTCAAATTGTCAGATATTCAGATTATCACTTTTTCACAGTGTTGGAAGTTAAGGTTTAATAGTTGGTTTGGTTTCACCTGGTGGAAGTGGGTGAATCCCACAGCATGCACACAAACCTGTGGTTGTGTGAAATTTGATGAATTTTGGTAATGAGTTACCATAGGAATAATTCTCAGTGTTTACCAGTCAAATCAACCCTCAAGTCTAACTACATTTGGCCACAAACAAAAATGAAAGAAGTTAGGAATCTTTGTCATACTAGACTAATGTGCTGTGATAACTTCCGTGTTTGCGTGTGCAGATTCAGTGGGAGACGTTGTAGGGCGTTTGGGTCAGGGTGGTGGTGCAATCAAGGATTTAGAAATCTTTGTCAGGTTAGAACAAATGCACTGTGGTAATTTTTGTTATTGTGCAAAGGTCCAGTGGGAGGTGTTGGAGGGAGTGTGGGTCAGGGTGGTGGTGCGTACAAGGCCGTGCCGCTACAGTCGCTGCACCGCTCCCCAGGCGACCGACGCTATCGGGACCCAGCTCAGGGGCCCCTACGCAAACTCTCCGTCGACCTCATCAAGACCTACAAACACATAAATGAGGTATTTTGCACAGCTCCAGTCTTACTCTTTAACTCGCTCAGGTTTCTATGCATTAACATTTCAACCCCCCAAAATGCCAGCAGATACAAGCAGTATATCCAGACTTATATTGCACACAGTGTAGTTAAGGCTTTTGACCCTTCTTGGGCTCAGACTTTATATTCATTGTAAAGCTCTTAACCTTAGACGGCTCATAACCTGTACAATAGGATTTAGTTAGACTGTATTGCAGGCACCACCCACACCTACCGTACTTTTATACAAACACTGACGAACTGGGAAGTGTACAGTGTACAAAATGCTACATCTCAAATGTGTAGGACCTTTGGTCTGCCTCAGTAGAATCAGCCAGTTTTCTCTGTGCCTTAGGTCTGCTCAGCTAGAGCAGATCATGATGCCAATAGCAGCAGCAGCCCAGTTACTACTGTTGTGTTGCTAGTGTTGTTAGAACGCTGGCTTCAAGAGCATGTTTTGTCAGACCTATGAAATGGTATAGAGGAATTGCAGGAAAGTTTGAAGTAAATCATTTTTTTTTTAGTTAAGATAATCAACTTCCTTCTCAGCATTTGTTTTATTTTTAACTAGGCTATACTCTGGACCTTGCTGAATCTCTACTCAGCCCCACCATGTTTTCTTCCTTTATTATTACTCAGCACATGCACAGGCACCGTCTTCTTTCTTGCTCAAGTTACTGAACCCAGAGAGCACTTATTCGTGCATTCACGCATTGTAATCTGTTCCAACCTACCCTCAGGTGTACTATGCGAAAAAGAAGAAGCGGGCGCAGCAGACGCAGGGGCAGAGTCCAAGTATGCACAAGAAGGAGCGCAAGGTCTACAACGACGGTTATGATGATGACAACCACGATTATATGATCAAGTCCGGTGAAAAGTTTGAGGATCGCTATGAAATTGATTCTCTTATTGGCAAGGGCTCCTTCGGCCAGGTAAGTTTAGCTTTACGTTCAGAGGGAGGAGAGCTTTGACGGTCTGGAAATAGGACTGAACACTGAGCTAACAGAATAGTGTCTTTTATATATAACTTGCATGAGTGAGTTTAGACTGCAGTGTCAGGTGGTTCAACTCCCAGAGCCCAATGACATTGTTGTTTTACTTTTGTTGTGGAAGACAAGGTTGGAGAAGGGCCTGGGGAGCAGATATTGGCATCGAATCAAAACATACACTCACACATACATATATACACATGACTGAACTGCCATTATCCATTAGGTTGCTATTGCATCAACCGTGTCTTCCACCTCCCTCTCAGCAGGGGGGTAAAAAAAAAACAAGTAATCGTGATAACCCCGGTATATCAACATAACCCTCAGTTTCACCTTTGAGCACTTTCTTTGGCACCCTGTTGCTTATGTATTCTGCAAATGTGGCCAGGCCATAGAAGCATACTTTTCTGCCAGTTTAGCAGTTCCATATTACTCCCATCCCCTTTCATCTATTCAGAAAGAGGCCTTTCATACATTTTTCTTGTACTTATGCTATCCATCATGCTTTTACTCAGTGACAATCATCCTCAGCCTCCTCATTCTTTGCTCTGTGCACTGCCATACTCAGCCTCTTTTACCCTGCCTCCCCACCTTCAGATGCTGGAGAGGGAAGCCTTCATTTAGTGACATTGTGGTGCCATTGATATTACGTGGTTGCCTCACGTGTTATACTGTACAAGAATCCCTCAATTCCCTCCCATCCCCCATAAGGATGATAGTGGGCTGTTGAAAATGAAAGACTTCAGCCTGCATTTCGCTGAGTAAAAGTTCAGGTATTCCTTGGGCCACAGCAACAACCATCACACTACACCCCATACCCTCCTCTCTGACTTGATGCCTTATTTATCCTCAGGTGGTGAAAGCATATGACCACGAGGAACAGACATGGACCGCTATCAAAATCATCAAGAACAAGAAACCGTTCCTCAACCAGGCCCAAATTGAGGTGAAGCTCCTCGAGATGATGAATCGGGCAGACTCCGACAACAAGTATTACATAGGTAAAGATAAGATAGGTGGGTAGATGAGTACGACGACACATAGCCCCCACCCCCACCTCCACCCATCCTCTTTCCTTCATTCCCTCGTTCCTTTCTCCTACCCCGAAGCATCTTTTGTCACTGCATCCTATACTGTCATTCATATTCTTGCCGCCTCCTCCTGCTTCCTCCTTCCCTCCTTCCTACCTTTCTTATCTCGTAGCCTGTTTTGGTTCAATTTCTTTTTATTCTTATCTTTCACTGTAACTTACACAATACTGACTTCTCTTTTCCACCTTCATCTTTTCAGTTTTCCATCCTTCTTGGCCCCTCTCATCTTATGTCTCTCTTCCCTGTACAGTATCTAGTTTTTCTTTCTTTCTTTTGCCATCTCTTTCCTCTTCCCCATTTTTGTTTTCTGTTTTTCACTCTCCCTTCCTCTCTGATCTCTCTCTCCCTCCCTTTCTCTGTTTTCTTTCTCTAGCCCCTTCTCTCCCATATCTCTTCCTCTCCCTCACTTTCTCTCCTTTCTCATTCCTTCCTTCTAACCTATCATCATCTCTCTATCATTTTTCTTCCTTGCATTTTACCTTTCTTCCATTTTTTTTTTCCTGTTTACTCACTCTCCCTTTCTATCCTTTGCGTGCTGCACCTCCTCTTTCACTCTCTCTCTCTCTCTCTCTCTTTTTTTTTTTTTTTTTTTTTTTTTTTGGTTACATCTTTTTCTCCCTAGCCTGCTCATGGTCTGTCTGTGTTGTTCCTCCTTCCTTGCCCTTCTCACTCTCTGTCTCTCATTTCTGTTGCTTAATTTGTTTTCTGTTGTGTTTGGGGTCTAATCTTGTCTTTTGCTATGTTCTGTAGTTCTCTTGTATTGGTTACATTTACATTACTATTCATTGCATATGAGTCTTTTTGTGTTGTTTATTTTTTTATATGCTTTAACTCACATTCACTTTGTATGCCACTTTCACTCCGTTTTCTACAATCTGTTGGATAATCTGTTTCTTTAACCCTTCCGTGGCCGCTGGCATTTACTGTAGCATGGTTGCCAGCAGTGATACAGCGCGACTTGTAGAAAGCTGCGAAAACTTTTGGGAAGGGAACGGAAGTCTGGAGATGCTGACACAGACCTACTCTAGCCTCTAAACCGCTCAAACTCTCGTGAATCAGTCATGAGTTGATTTCAGTCTTTTGTTCCCCTCAAGTGATAGTGTAAGTAAGAATATGAAAGCAAGAAAGTCAAGAAAAGTAAGTGCTGCACCCATTAACTTTCTCCTTTCTTTCCTCCCCCCCCAAAGAAAAGAAAAAGAAAACAGGAATAAACATTATAAACAAAAAAGAGGGAAGTCATTCATAACTATGTTTTTATGTATAAATACATAATGTATTATGTGCTGAATTTGTTCATTTTACACATTTCTTGTTTTGCACAAACATTTCAGCAACATATGAGGTGTTCTCATGGTGAATATATGATGTTCTTTCCCTTCACACTAATTCTCCTGTTTGAGATGCAAATCTCTGGGTGTATCGAATCTTGGTCAAGATGGTTTGGCCTATACTGTACACACACAGCAGACCAAAAATAGTAACCTTTTTCTCTCTTTCTCTATGGATTATGCCACCCATAGTATTAAAAAAACAAAACAATAAACATTATAAACATACAGAAGGAAAACATTCTTAATTATAATGTTATAAGTACACATTCTGTAGTGTTTACTGAATTTTTTCATTTTACATATTTCTTGCTTTGGACAAGCATTTCGGCAACATATGAGGTGTTCTTGTGGTGAATATATGGATGTAAAACCATCCCTTCCCTTCACATTAATTCCTTCATGCGAGGTGGTAGTCATGAGTTGTATCTAATTTTAGACGCTGCGGTTTGGCCTGATTTTACGAAGGAGGACCCTTATCTGGTTAGTGTCTAAAAATATCATCTCTCGCCTCTCTTTGGACTCAAACTTAATGACCTAGACCACAGAAATACCCGATACTTGCATAAATCTAATATACATCAAAAAGTGTGAAAAAAATATTTTTTTCCTGTGAAACCTACCATGTCATGTACTGATTTTATTCATAAAACACATATCTAGTCATTTCAAGCCATTTCAGCACCACTGAAATTTTTTTTGGGGAGGAATTCTTTGTCACCGATATCATGTGTGTAAATTTGTGCAACTTCTGCGCTCCATTGCACGGCTCAGGGTGGGTCTAGGAAGCTCAGAATTGCACTGCCAGGTGCATCTGATGTTCTTCTTCACTTTGGCAAGAAGAAAAAAAAAAACAGGTTTTTGAAACTTGAAAAATCGGCCCGATGGTTGGCCTGTGGGTCCTGACAAATTTTGGAGGCATGGCCACGGAGGAGTTAATTCTTGGAGTATCATGGTTAAATTTTGCATCCGATTCACTTTTTATGTATTTGAGTTAATGGCTTTCTACTTGCCACAGTTTTGTTTCTGTTGGTTGGGATCTTTTCAGCCAAAGGGTGTATTTTTGGTTTTATTTTACCTATCTCCAGATGATTTTATTCAGCTTACAGTAAACTCAGTTTGACCTGGAGGGGTTAGATACAGCCTTCACTAACCCCTTCACTGCCAGGGAGCTCCTATATGCTGAGTAAAATTGTCTGGTAGCAGCTGGAATAGACTAGGAAAGGTTGTTTTTGTAGTCAAGAGGTTTGTAGTCTGTATCATCCTTTATTACTTCTATTACTTTCCCTTCTTCCTTCATTCAGTTCCTGACATATTGCTTGCTGTTACTTCTACCATATGCTCTCCATTCACTCTTGTCTCCTCTATTTTATTTTACCATGGGTTTTATGTCCTTGTATGAGCCTTGTTTTCCCGTTCTGCCTTTCCCTCATGTCCTACACTTGTGTGGGCTTCTTTCACAGTTGATTTGTCTGCATATCGATGAAAGGAATTCTCAGTATAGTAAGCTTCAATGTGGATACATAGAGCTCACTAAGGATTCCATGGCAGCCTTGCAAATTATGCTTATAGTATTGGTTCATGCAATCAGCAGCATTATTAGCTTCACTGGGAAGGTATGGAGCTCACCAGGGATTCTGTGGTAACGTTTCCAATAATGCTTGTGTGAATGATTTGTGTGCTTCCCAACGTGGTAAGCTTCACTGGGGAGATGTGGAGCTTGAAGGATTCCATGGTATCTAATAATGCTCATGTAAATTATTCATAAGCTTCACAGGGGAGGTACAGAGCTGTAAGGAGACGATGGTGGCCTTTGTAATAATGCTCATGTTAATGATTGATGCCTCTGCTGAAGTAACTGAAAGGTGACTGTGGAATTGGAAACATGAGTGAAGACTGTTGGTTAGCATTGTGCCAAAAAGCAGCAGCTGTGAAAGTGGCCCTCTGTCCTTATTTTTTATTTTATTTTATTTTTTTTCCATGTTAACTTTTTCACTGTAATGATTTTTTTTTCTTTAGTATGTTCTTGCTACCTCCAGATGATTTTATTCAGTTTGTGAAGGGCAATGCTTGATGGAGTGCATATGAACCTCCTTTGGCACAAGTCTTTCAGTAGTTGAGTGAAGTTGTGTGGAGGTACCAAGAATAAACTAAAATTTGTCCTTGTAGTGAAAACGTTAATGTTTAGGACTTCCACAGTCACTACTTAGGATAGGATCATAATTTAAGTGTATCAGGAAAGTTAACACTGGGTTGAGATTGAAGGTTCAGTCTTGCACTGTAGTTGTGTTTCTAGTTTTGATTGAAAATTTGTTGGGATAACGGTGGTGTTTTTGTGGCCTAGTGTCCCATAGTTTTTGTCTTGTTGAAGCTTCCTGTACTCACTCACTTGCCAGTTGAACCAGGACTGCAGTGATATAGCCATTAAGATTAAGCACATCAGTCCAGTTATTCCTATTTCATTTGATGCTAGTTGTCTCCAGATGTATAAGAGGGGTTGGATGTAGTCTGTATTAACCCCCTCACTACTCTAGCACTTTCTGAAGTTGGCCACAGTCATCTGGTAGTGATTTGATTAAAATGAAGAAAGTACATCTTCAGATTGAAGCAGTTGTTAAATCTCTGTACCCAGATTATTATTTTTTTTAGCAGAGTGTGGAGTTCATGTGCCAGAGATATGCACACCGTTTATGAGATTTAGTTGTAGATTTAGTCATACTGTACTGATCTTTTATACACAACATTGATATAGTGTAAAGGATTGTTTTTAATTTTCTTGTGTCAGAGTATTAATTAATGTGGTGTTCAGAGTTTTTCACCTTTTAACTTCTGTTACCATTATTATGCATTGAAAATCGTGTTTAAGAACCTCTAAGTCGTACTTAGTTTAGTATGGGTTCCAGCCACAAATTTACTACCACCTTTGTGCTTTGAGTTAGTTCCTTAACCCAGTCAACCTGTGGACTTCTTTTTCATTGTATTCTTTCCAGTTGTTGATGGTTTTATTTGGCTTAGGAGGGGCTATGTATACAGTTTGGAAACCCTTTCAAGATGAGAGGTCTTTAAGAAGTTGAGTAAAATCATCTGGTAGCAGTAAGAATAAGCTAAAAAGGATGTCACCAGGATTCAAGAGATTAATCTATTCACCTTGTCCTAAACACCCACATCCTTTGATAAATCTGTCCCTGTAAAGCCACAGTCTACCTGATAAAAGCACCAGGAATTATGTATGTCTTGAATGGCTGCTGGTTCCACAATGCTGCCCTTTTTGGTTATGGCCAGATGAACTGAGTACATATAACAGCTGATACCCCCTCCCCCTCCCATCAGGCACAGACCTTCCCCCACCCCAACATTCCTCATCCCTTTCTTTACTGTAAATTTAACAGTTGTTCGTATCCCAGAGTTCCTTTACACACCCAACTCACCCCTCTCACTTTAAATCCCTCACTGATTCCTACCCCATTCCCATTTTGTCACTCCCAACCCCAGTTATTCCCACTGCAGTCCTCCTTCTATCCCTGATTTGCCTTCCTTGTGTCCCCCTCCCTCCCCCTCCCACATACAGTAAAGCTACATTTCGCTTGCCTGCGTAAGTAAAGGTTAGTGGTGTGGTCCCCTTTCCCCCCCTTTTGTGTGCTGTAGTCTCTCTCACACACTTGTCTCCTCAATGTTGTGTGTGCATAGTTATGTGTACAGCACTCGGTAGTAGTGGCAGAGTGCGATGACCAGTGATTGTACTACTCCTCTCCACTCTAACCTGATGTTCGTGTACTAAATGTGTACATGTAACAGTGAGGAGTGTGATGGCTAGTGTTTGTGCTCTTCTTCACTCTCTAACCTGATATTCATGTACTGAAAGTGTACATGTATAGGTAGATTGTGATGGTTAGTGTTTGCACTCCTCTTCACTCTCTAACCAGATGTTTGTGTACTAAAAGTGTACATGCAGTGGTAGAGTGTGATGGTCAGTGATTGTTTTCCTCCCCACTTTCAGGCCTGACATTCTTGTACTAAATTGCACATGACTAGTAAGGAGTGTGATGGCCAATGTTGTTCTGTCTGCTCTATCCTAAGTTGATATCAGTGTACTAAAAGTGTACATGTACTGATAAAGAATGAAGTGGCCAATGTTTGTACTCCTCTCCACTTGGAACCAGTGGCTGCAGCTGGTGGACTTGCCGTGGGAAGCTAAAAAACAAAGATTTCATTTTTTTTCCTATACCGTACAGTGACATCTTTTCAATACTATTCTTGCTACCGTTAGATTACCTGTATTTAGCTAAGGAATGATGTGTGTTGAGGGTGTTAAACCCTTCAGTCTGAGGATGTATTCTGTTATTTTGGTTTGTACAGATGATTTTATTCAATTTAGGGAGAGCTTCTAGGAGTGAAGGGGTTAATCATTGCTATATTTCTCCTCTCCAGTTTGAAAGTCAGTCCTAAGTTGGATCAACCATTTGGTATTGACCTGATTAAGGTGAAGAGTTATGTTATTGGATGTAGGATGTGATATGGTCTGCATCTTATCTTTCCAGTTTAAAAAGTCTCTTATAAGCTGAAGATAGCAAGAATTTAGTAGAAAATACTTCCTCAGGTTGAAGAGGTTAGATTAATACTTTTGATAATGAGAGAAAGTAAAACTAGTTATATACCTATTGGGTCAGTGGGTCATATTCTGGTTGGTTTAGGAGGCTTTCTGACACCTCAGTCTTAGCAGTTAATTTTGTATATTGTGCCTTGATAATATACTCTATTATATGTAATATAATCCTTGGTATGGACATGGCTTAGTGTCTTGAAATAGATGGAGAGCTGCCGTCAGATAATAGGGACATACATACGCTGGCATAATCAGTGGTCTTAAGTGCAAATGTAAATATTTTGATACTGATATAATTTGCAGTGTAACTTACAATAGATAATTTGCTTATGTAACATACTAGAGAAGACCAATATGCCATGTACAGAAATACATAATGGAATATTAGCATGCTGTATACAGAAGTAAGCCGGTAAGAATGAGTTGTCAGGGATTTTCCTAACCCACAAGAGAATGGGACAGTGTCAGTTTAAAAATCTCAGGTTTGGGTACAAGTTTTGCTCTACTTTTATCATGTTAACATTTCTAAGCCATTGTTGTTTAGCTTCATTACTTACCACTGTTTGTGTTACTTTCATCTCTGCTGTGGGTCTTATGTCAGTGAATGTAATTAGTTTGTGGAATTAACTGATGCGAATGATTCATGGGAGATATTACTTAAATTGACTATCAAATAACAGTGTTGTGTACATGGAGGGTATGGTGAGAGAAGGTTGAAGGTGGAAGTTGTTTAAGGGAATCACTAATTATGATAAATATGTGAGTATAAGGAGAGTTGTGTCGAATGGGATGTAGGTGGGTGTGAAATGATGTATTATGAATGTTGAGGTTTGTCTAATGCTTCATCACAGTGTATCTCAATCAGGGTAAAATTGTTTGGCTGTGGCAGAAGTGTAATACATCCAGCATTGTACAGAAAAGATTTAAAAGATAATTATACAGGTGAAGAGTGATTTTGAAGGATTGCATCAGGTATTGTTAGGATGATGATGCACTTGTAATGGTAATGCACGAGTTAAGGAAATGAGTGTTTGTATGGTGACTGGCAGTTGTTTTGCTCCTTATGGGTTTTTAATATTTTAGTTTCCCTAACTTTTGCTAATTGTTTTGCATTATTCTGGTTTGGTATAGTCTTTTTCTTTCCTCCTTGAAAATACTTACATTTTGTTGTTGTGTATAAACTGTACTTCTCTTTCTTTTTGTTGGGTTTATTCCACTTTGCTTCTGCATGACCTAATCCTCACCTCCTCTATGATCCCAGAGTGCTTGAGTTTCTTTCACTCATACTTCATTGTTTTCATCATTATTTTCCCCTGACTTGTATGTGAAATAATGAAAGACCTGTGACAGAACATAACCCTATAACACCACCACACCCACCCTGCTAACCCAACCTATACCTCTGCAGTGCGTCTGAAGCGACACTTCATGTGGAGAAACCACTTGTGCCTGGTGTTCGAGCTGCTCTCTTACAACCTGTATGACCTGCTGCGCAACACAAACTTCCGTGGGGTCTCACTCAACCTCACCCGGAAGTTCGCACAGCAGCTGTGTACGGCGCTACTGTTCCTTTCCACCCCAGAGCTGCAGATCATCCACTGTGACCTCAAGCCAGAGAACATCCTCCTCTGCAACCCCAAGCGCAGTGCCATCAAGATTGTTGACTTTGGCAGCTCATGTCAGATGGGACAGAGGGTGAGTACTCTGTGGTTGGAGCACCTTAATTGGGATGATTGCCTTGTACAGGTTTGGTCATCAAGAGGTTTCTTGACCATGTAATGCCACCAGGGGAGTAGATCGGTCGTATGTGGTTGCCGTGCCTTGGGCTTCTGCACCTTGAAGTGAATAAAATGGAATTGGCATGTGAAAGAAAAGATAGATAATGGCATAGATCTACCAGTACCATTATATATATATATATATATATTATTTTTTTTCATGCCAAAGGAATACCAAACAATGACATTAACCTGTCTGTCATTACTTGTTATTCCATTCTCCAATATGGAGGGCCTGAAATTAGAGTGTTCATGTATACTCTGAATTATCTTTATTTTATGCAGTCATTCATCACATCTACCTTCTGGTACTTTACTAAAAGATCTGTGTTATTTGTTTAATGTATGGTAATTGGATGTTATCCAGTAATGCAGCAGCAATACCATTTTACTTGGTCCTTTTCCCTCCAGCTGTTAATTTATTCCCCGGTCATAAACACATCTACCCTCATGTGTATGGAGTCTTTGGTTCCCTGTTGCTACTTCCTGTATTGATATATATATATATATATCGTTTTCATTTTTGAAGGCTCCAACATACATGCATGCATCAGCTGTGGTCACCTAATGACAGCTTTCCACGCTGCTTGATCTCTAGCAGCATCCCAGTGACATTGTCCCAGGTCTTTTCTGGTCTACTACTCACTACCCTACCCCCAACATTAAAACTTTTCACTGTCTGCACATCCCCCATTCTCTCCACATGCCCAAACCATCTCAATCTATTTCCTCTCATCGCAACTCCAATACACTCCAGTCCCATGCTACCGCTCAACTCTTTTTTCAGTAATGGGTAAATAGAATGTTTTTCCCAATTTTTATTGATGCAGTAAATGCTGAAAAGTTTCAGTAAACAATATCATTTCTCCAATGCCATGTTTTTGCACAATGGATCAAAGCTTCACATGACCTTGTTAAGTCACCATTCCTTGAAAACTTAAGCCCAACAGAAGCTGATCCATGCTGTAGGTTGGGAGCTATGGGCCTTTGAATTGGAATTATTTGTATCACGGTGAAATTACCCCGCAGTGAAATTACCCCGTTGTACCCTATATATTTTTTCCTGTGTCTCAAATATCCACATAGATGTATACATGTCTCCCCTGCATTGATCATTAATTCCAGAGTAACATATTCATATCGTCAAACCCAGTGAATTTCCATTCTTGTTCTGTTTCCACAGTAACTGCAGTGATGTTTCCTCCAGATTTACCAGTACAGCCACTTGTGATTCTACCTATCTCATACAGTATGGCCATCAATATGTGGAGTTTTTGCTTGTGTTTCCATAGTAACTATAATGATGACTCCCCCAGATCTACCAGTACATCCAGTCACGATTCTACCGGTCACCTGAGGTGCTACTGGGTATCCCGTATAACATGGCTATTGATATGTGGAGTCTGGGCTGCATCCTGGTGGAAATGCACACTGGTGAACCACTCTTCTCTGGGGCCAACGAGGTCAGTACAGGGCAGACTTGCCACTTGCAGTTTTGTAGTTAAGGCTAGTGAGGTGTACCCAGGGAATAAAGGTTAGGATGTTGTTGACGATGATGATATAATTCCAGTGTACTTTCCAACAACTTGCTGTAAACCATAACAATTGCCAGTACTGTTTATTATTCATTCATTTGTTCAGGCAGTGTAGTAGTGTTTTGTTTTGTGAGAACTGTGTGGTAGCCATAAACCAGTAGTGAAATGGGTGCCTGATGGTGTAATGGGTATGTACTTGAGTCACACATGTCTCATATACGTTTATGTCCAAGAGGTGTTTGGGGTTTATGGCTCACGTAATGCAACAAAGAAATGTTACGGGTCGCACAGGCGGTACATATCTGGACAAAGTAGTCAAGCCCCAGGTCTCTGTGCGCTTGATAAGATAGCAAAGCATTTGATGGATTGGCAGAGTGACAGCTGTGGCTTTGGATGTATCATATGTACATTTGGAAGAAGTTGCATATTGGGTACACACTTTTTCCACTTTCCACGTGTGAATATAAGTTTGATAGTAACCAAATTGACAACAGTATAACATCAAGACAAAATTGTGGTGTTATTGCAGGTTGACCAAATGAACAAGATAGTGGAGGTGCTGGGAATGCCACCCAAGCATATCCTGGATATGGCCACCAAGGCACGCCGTTACTTTGACAAACTGCCCGATGGCACGTATATCCTGAAGAAGGCGAAGGATGGCAAGAAGTACAAGCCGCCCCTCAGCCGCAAACTCCGCGATATAATAGGCGTGGAGAGCGGGGGTCCGGGAGGCAGGAGGCTCAATGAACAGGGCCACTCGGTGTCAGACTACTTGAAGTTCGAGGACCTGATCAAGAAGATGCTGGACTATGACCCCAAGACCCGCATCACACCCTACTACGGCCTCCAGCACAACTTCTTCAAGCGCACCTCTGATGAGTCCACCAACACCAGCAACTCCACCAGCCCTGCCATCGAGCACTCCGTGGCATCACCAGTCAACCATGCCACAACCTCTCAGCCCGGTTAGTACTCTACCTTTGTTTTATTGCTAGAATTTTCTTTGAAAGGAACAGCATTTCCTGACTCAGCCTTTGCTTGTTTTCTCTCATATTAAAGCACACACAAATGCACACACTGAAGACCTATAATTCATACTTCTTCCTATAACAGCTTCTGGCAGGTGGAGAGAGGAGCTGCTACAGAACTGAAGATCGTGGTTCTATCCAGTCACCACACCTCTCATGCATCTTACTAACGACATGTACTGATCTTTTAGTATATTCTTAACGAAAAGTTCTACAGGAATGCCTGGGTGAAGCGGCCAACTTTTTGCAGTCCATTAGATTCACTTCCAGTTTAGCCTGGGATCATCAGCAACATTAGTACCAATTTCATCCATTTTACCCTCTTAGGCTACCCTACAGACTAGTGAGGTAAAGTGGTTGGTATGATGGTGGTGATGATTGTGGTGGCATTTCTAGTGTTTCTGTATTCCACAGTGAATGTCTTTCCAGTGCCTCAGTGGATCCATAATACAACCCTTGTTGTATGGGAATCAGAAATACAGGGAGATTAGTAGATTTTGGTACTGAGTCATGTGGTACAGGAGATAAACAGAATGCATATGATATGACTCCTGGCTCTTCTCATTCCTTGCACTTGCAGATACAGCCTTTTTTTTTTTTTTCCTATAAGAGAGAATAATCCAAGGAGACAGCATTATGGCATTGCTTTCCACATACCATACACAGGTAGGTATTTAAGGTATGGTAGTGATGATGACGATGATGAGACGACTGTTTTTCAGTGTAGGTGTAAGCTATAGAAATGTACATAGATTACTTTGAAGTACAGTATTTATATGTGAGTGATTTTATGGACTTGGTAATGGCTACGTGGAATGTAAGAGGAGCGAATGATTAGGTGAAAGAGAGAGAGATTGTCCAGGTGCTTGAGGGTGCAAAAGTGGATGTATGTGGAATGACTGAAACAAAATAGAGAGGAGAAAGTGTGAGAGAATGGGAGTATGGATGGGGTATATGTGCAGGAATAGGTGAGAATGAGAGGGCAAAGGAAGGAGTATGTATAGTTGTGAGTAAAAGATGGAAGAAGAGCATAAGACAGTATGGATCAGTTGGGTCAAGGATTGCGTGGGTAAAGTTGAAAGTTGGAATACAAATGTGGGCGGTTGTGTGTGTGTATGCGCCAACGCAAGATCGTGCTAGCAGAGTGAGAGAGGAGTTCTGGACAAATGTGGAAGTGTGCATGGAAAAGGTTGGAAGGAATGAGAGAGTGTTTTTGATCGGTGATATGAATAGTAAAGTAGGGAATGTGAAGGTGGATGGAATAGTTGGTGAGTGGGGCGTGCCTGCTGCGATAGATGAGAATGGCAGTGCGTTAGTGGACATTTGTGCTGGGAGGGGGTTGGTGATAGCCAATACCCTCTTCAGGCATAAAATGATCCACAGGTATACATGGCGAGTGATGAGAAGGGTGGGTGGTGAACTGAATGAAAAGAAGGCAATGATTGATTATGTGTGTGTGGATGAAAGGATGCGAAGATGTGTAATGGATGCAAGAGTTTATAAAGGTTGGGGGAGTGGACTTTCTGACCACTACTTGGTGGTGGCCAGAATTAGGATACAAGTAAGATGGAGGAATAGAAGAAGGGAAAGATGAGAGGAAGGAGTAGTTGCAAGGAGAGTGGAAAGGTTACAAGAGGATGAGAAAAAGGCAGAGCATAAGAGAGAAGTGGAGGAACGATTGGGCAAATATGAATTGGAGCAGATAGGGGACGTGGAAGGTGTGTGCAGGATATTTACAGAGGAAATATGTGCTGCATGTGATGTGGTGTGTGGGAGGAAGAGAAGACGGAGGGGGGTGCAAGGAACAGTGTGGTGGACTGAAGAGGTGAGACAGGCTGTGGCACAAAAGAAGAAAGCATACAATGAATGGATGAGAAATAGGGGCGTGGAAGAAGTTGAGAGGCGGAAGAGAGAGTTATATGTAGAAAGAAAGAGAGAGGTGAAAAGATTAGTAAGAGAGAGTAAGAAGCGAGTAGATGAGGAATTTCGAAGGAATTTGAGTGTAAAGTGGAGGGACTGTAAGAAAATGTTCTGGAAAGAGGTGAAGAGAGTAAGACAGGGTGGAAGTGAGGTTAGCAGGGGAGTGAAAAATGAAAATGGTAGATTACTAGTGGAGAAGGGAGAAAAAGTGAGCAGGTGGAGAGAACACTTTAAGGAATTGTTGAACATACAGGATGGAAGTAATGCGAGTATAAGTGGCTGGGGAATGGCTGGGAGAAGGATGGAGGTGAGAAGACAGGAAGAAATCAGTAGGATAGAAGTTGTGGAAGCAATGAAGAAAGTTAAATTGGGGAAAGCCCCAGGAATTGATGGAGTGTGTGGTGAAATGCTGAAGCATGGGGGAGAGATAATAGTAGAATGGATGAGGAAGATGTGCAGATTGGCCTGGGAGGAAGGTAGAGTCTCGGAGGATTGGAAGTCAGGTATTATTATTCCCTTGTACAAAGGAAAAGGGGAAAAAGAAGTGTGTGGTAATCATAGGGGCATTTGTCTTCTTAGTATAATAGGAAAAGTGTATGGTAGGATACTTATTGACAGAGTTAGAGAAAGAACAGAGGAATTAGTTGGAGAAGAACAGGGAGGCTTTAGGAAGGGAAGAGGTTGTGTAGATCAGATATTCATTCTGAGATCTTTAGTGGAAAAGTTTCTAGAGAAGGGAAAGAAGTTGTATGCGGCTTTCATGGATTTGGAGAAAGCATATGACAGGGTGGATAGACAAGGGTTGTGGAAAGTATTAAGAATATATGGAGTAGATGGAAAGTTGTTGAATGCTGTGAAAAGTATGTATGATGGTGCTAAGGCTGCAGTGCGTGTGGATGGTGACCTAAGTGAATTTTTCTCTTTGGAGGGTGGGTTGAAACAGGGATGTGTCATGTCTCCATGGTTGTTCAATCTGTATATAGATGGGGTAATAAAAGAGGTATAAGGTAGGGTAGTGGATGTTGGAGTGGCCCTGGTGAGAGAGGATAGTGTTTGGAAACTCCCTGTACTGTTGTTTGCAGATGATACTGTGTTGTTGAGTGAAGACGAAGGGGAGCTGCAAGGCTTGGTGGATGAGTTTGGGAGAATGTGTAAGAATCGGAATCTAAAGGTGAATTAGGGAAGAGTAAAGTGATGGTCTTTGAGAGAGGTGAAGTCAGTGAATGTACAACAAGGTTGGATAGTGAGGAATTGGAAAATGTGAGTACGTTTAAGTACTTGGGTAGTGTGATGAGAAAGGATGGAGGTTTGGAGGGTGAAGTGCTTGAAAGGGTACAGCAGGGAAGAAAGGTTGCTGGTTCTTTGAAAGCAGTGGTAATAACTTGTACAGCAGTTATGTCATGTATATTTTTCTGATGTTGCTGATTTCTTAAATACTTAACAGATTTTCTTCACTGTACTAAAGATCTGAGAAAGCGAAAGTGTTTGGAGTGTAGTTGTGCTGCATGATATTGTGGTGGAATAAGTTTGGTGTCTTAACCCTCTGAGGCCAGTTCATGTCTGAGGATGCGCGGTCGACAGGCACCGGTTCACGTCTGATGACGTTTTTATATTTCATGGGCATGTTTCAACTTAAAATTGCACCAAACACTCTGAGAATGGTGTGGCAGGCTCTCTTGTGCACCGGAGGGTGTGAGGACAGGCTGGCTGGGACAGTGGTGATGGTGGGGGGGGGGAAGGCACCTGGAGGGCCAGAGTACACGTGTAGTGACTGGTCAGCCTCTCATGCACTAGTAGAGATATACACCAGCAGAGGATAAGTACATCCTTTTTTGTGTTTGTATCATTTATGATTGATTTGTAAGAAAAAGAAAAAAAAATTATTGGAAAATCCAAATTATGAAAATTAGCCCAGTTGTGGGAAGGGGATAGAGTGCAGGGAGTCCGGTGTCAGGGTGTTGAAATTCTTGGTATCTGTCATGTCAGACACTCACTCCATTTGATTAAAGGTATTGTAGATATTCTTTAGGATGTAAATGTTGCTTTCCTTAATCCCTACGTGCCGGGTGTTGGTATAGACTGATGCAAAAGGGGTGGATAGAGGCCGCTGAGTGTCGGTAATATCTGCAGTTGTTTTCACGCCACAGTTTGAGGTGGCTGCCATTTGATCCCATCACCAAAGAGAAGAGGGAGACTCCTACCTCCCAACACCCTCGGTCTGCTCTGTCATTTTGCCAGGTGTAGAACGATGTTTTCTGAAACCTCCAACTTTGGTTCCATTCCCGCCTCACGTCGACCCCTTGCCTTATCCACCCCTGCCAAGCCTTTTTCCAAGAATACTAGGAAAGGGCCCAGTGATAGTGCCATAGAGTGTGCCTTGGACACCACTGTGTCTAGTTTATCTAGTAGTGGAGAAGTTATCACGCTGAGAGCATGCCAAAGTGGGGGCCACATGCACACGCATGAATACATCCTGCTTCGAGCGCCAAAGGTTACTGATCTTCACGTCCATGCTCACTGACGTGTCCACCTGCAGACCTGGAGATGCTTTCATTCACAAGAAGAGTTGATGAGCAATGTAGTGTATAATATGTTTCCCTAACTGCTATAGTTTCCGAGATATTAAGGATTGAAAACATGCTGTTTTGGGAAAAATGCCTGTAGGGAGAGAATGGCTGCACTGAAATATGCCCTTCATCTAGAGGTTAATGTAAGATGAAGTTAGGGTAATAGTGACTGTTTTATATTATCTTATAACTGATATTTTATAGAACCTTTTGTGGCTGTCTTTGAAAAGTTTGTTGTGAAAGATTTAAAATATGTATGTTGTGCTGGATGGATGTGTATATAATGTGGGTTGGAATAAAGGCGATAGACTGTACAGTGAAGTAGTGTGAATTGTGTAGTGAAGTAATATGAATTGTGTAATGACATTGTGTTGCATTCTAAGTCACATTGGTGGCTGGAGATTTTGTCATACCTCATTCTCAGTGATTTAGTCAGTACTTTGCACCTCAGTATCCTGAGTATTGATGAGTAAAAGGTGCTAGGAAGCTTGCTATGGCACCTAAAATGTGGATTTTGTTTTGTTACAGTTGCCGTGTGTGGTCGGGCACGTAGTGACCCGTCACACCACCACACCCACGCGGGTCATCCCATCCCAGCCATGGACTGTGAGGTGTTCAGTCACCACCCCCCACCCCACCCCCGCCACGTGCACCCCCACCATGCCCACCGCTGCCGGCCCCCAGATCCCCGCCCCCCTGAGGGTGCCGGCCGACCTCAGCCCCAGGCCCCGGCGCCCGGGTCGGGGGCGGCGGGTGGAGCTGGCCTGCCCCCCGCAGCAGTGTATGGCGCCCACTCCTACCTCCCCATGGCTCTTGACTGCACTCAGACAGGGTCGGTCAACCTGCCCCTGGCACCTGGCGGGGGCAGTGGGGCGGCCGGCCCGCCCTCAGCCCCCTACCACTACCCTGGCCTCCCCGGCTTCCCCCCGCCCACCTCCAGCAGCAGTAGCGGGGGCAGTGGAGGGGGGCAGGGTGGGGTGGTTGGATATAGCTACCCTGGGGGCTCTCTAGTACCGGTGGTGTCGGGAGGGTCAGGGCCAGGGGTGCTGTATGAGGGGGCACGACCACCCGGGGCGCATCTTGAGCAGCCGCAGCCCCTACCCATGTCACAAGCGGGAGGTGCCGGACCAGCAGCACCGGCACCAGGTGGGGCGGCAGTGGGCCGGACACCACACAGACAGACCACCACCGGCAGCAGTGCCACTGGGGCTGGGGCCGGGGCTGGGGCCGGGGCTGGGGCGGGGGGCGAGGACAGCCCAATGGTGGTGCAACACAGCCCCCTGGCCAGTCATTAACGGCTGGGCTCACTAGCAACCTGCTCAACAGTGAACTGTGAACATTGGCCACCCAGGCCCGGGACAGTGACCAGAGTCTGGCCGGGCCGGGCTGGCCCCCGCGCCCACCCCACCCACGTGCCCAGCGTGCCTGTGTACCACCACCATGCGTCACGCCCAGTGTGGAGGCTGGCTATCCCATCCACACCCACACCCCCACCTGGCTGCCTGGCCCCTTCCCCACACCAACACCCACCCCAACCCTTACCCTCACTCTCACCCCCGCCCTCCCGGCGCTGCTTTTATCTTGTTATTTATTACTGTATCCGCCGGCGAGGCTGCCAGGGGCCCGGTGGCCATGGCGGCTGACCCAGTCTCAGGAACCCCCTCCCCTCCTACCCCCCACTCCCTTCCCGTTTCACTCCTAACCACAAAGAACTACCCCACCTCGCCCTCACCACCCTCTCCCATGCCTCTCCTCTCACCCACCTGGCCCACCACAGTAATGGATCACTGTTGTTATCTTACCATCACCACCATCCATGTTACTGTCAACACCCTGTATCAAGACACCTCAGATATCCTGGATCCTAAAATTGTTTATAATTTTTCTGTCCTCAGTATGAACAGTTAAATAGCTTGATATCAAGTTTCTCAGATACTTGGATACATGCACAGTAGTGTGTCATTATTACAGAGGTGCTCTTGTGAAGTAATACTGGTGCAGCATTTCCTTCCCCAGTGCTTTGTTTCCCTTATCCTGTCCCTTACCTTTGTGCCTCCCTGACCCCCAGCCTGACCCCCAGCCTGCCTCCCCTGGCGTGATGGTGGAGAGTGACACCGGCATAGTGTGATGTGAGGTGACGTGATGTGACGCGAGCACAGCACACACAGCACAGCACAGCACAGGAGGAGGGACTGAGACGTGCGCAGCGGGTGGGTGAGGTGGCTGGTGTAGCAGATGGACCGCCGGCTGAGCATGACGTGCAGCAGACTCTCCCCCACCAGCTTGTGGCCGGCTGGACAGTGCTCAGTCTGGTAGCAGCTTATAGCAAACCTAGAATATATTCCAGTCTGTAATTCAAAACCATAACTATCAAAATATTGTCATAAAGCAGTTTGCACCTATTGACTCCTCCTGAAGCTACTGAATTTCCTGTCTGACTAATGTTCTGTCAACACCATACCAAAGACCTCCCCACACTCACCCTCGTGTTTCCTCGCCATTTGCCCTCCAGGGGACCCAACCCACATTGGCATATCAACGTGGTCAACCTTCTTGTTTCATTATTTTACCACAGAGTATTTGCTCACTTTTTTAATGACCTTCAGTCTGATGACCTATTTCCCATTTTATTCTTGCTCTTTCAAGATCCTTTTATTGAATTTAGGAAAGGCCTATATTAGTGGAAGGGTTAATGAAGGCTGTATGTGACTCATGCAGTCCCAAAAGTCTCCTCTGAGCTAAGTAAAACCATCAGGAAATAGCAGGAAGAAAATGGAAAGTAAATTGTGAGATTGAAGGGATTGACTTTGCTTTTATAGATGTTTTAAGGACAATGAGGTATTTCTTTTTATGAACTGTACTACTTCCTTGGGTATTGGTTGCAGTAGAGACCCAGGCAATTTAATCTTCATTGATCTAACTTAACAAAACAGTTCCCCTGCCATATGTAGTGTTCCTGACCACATAAATTGACACATGACTTCTTTGAGCAACAGTCATTGTCATAAAACAGAGCTTCCCTTTACTGTATCTCCAGAAGTTAGCATGTGCAGAGTGACAACAGATTAGTACTTTTATTATTGTTGTTATTATTATTATTATTATTATATTATTATTATTGTTATTTAATTTTTTTTTATAGTAATGCCATTGTAATGCCACCTACATTTGTCTGCTTTATCTTGTTATTAGAGAGACTCATTCCACTTTGTGAATTTGGTGGCATGTGCTTAATGCTTTTAGCTTGAGGACATAATTTAAATTTTATTCTTGCAACCACCAAAAAATTGTATTCAGCTTAGGACAGACCTTTAGTAGTGCAGGAGTTAATGAAGGCCATAGTATCGAACTCCTCAGCTTAGAAAGGGTTGGTGAAGGCTGTACTGTATCCCATTCCTCAGTGAGGGTTAATGAAGGCTGTATCTTGCTCCTTGAAGGGGGTTTGTGAATGCTATTTTTAACTCCTCAGAAGGGAGTTACATTTAGCCCTCACTGACCCTTTCTAAGCTGAGTTGGATATAACCTTCATAAATCCAAGCATTATGGTAAATCTCCCATGAGCTGAATAGAATCAACTGCCTGAAACGAGAAAAGAAATAGAAATTATATCCTTGGGCTAAAGGGGTTAAGGCCTCCCGGTGATTGTATGCAAACATGAAGGCAGTGTTGTTTGGATTTATTTTTTGTTAATTTCAGGTTAACCCCTTCAGTTGGGTGATGTATAATTGCCTTTATTCTAGCTGCCTCCACCTCCAGATGATTTCTTTCACTTTACGGAGAGGCATCTGGTTCTGAAGGGACTAGTGAGACTGTGAGGGTTCCACCAGGGCTGAAGAAAATTGTCTGGCAGTAACAAAGATAAGCTGAAAAAAATGCAGCATTGGATTGGAGGATTTAAGGTGTCAGTTTTATTTGCAAATGTTTTAATGGGCAATTTTTAGAAGATAGGATTGTTAGTATGCCTCTTTCAGCCTTGCATTTTATTTTTGTTTGTTTTCAGATTTTAGCTGAATATTTTTTAAATTGTTGCTACTGACAGACTACTTTCTTAGCTTCAGTGAGGCTTTTCAGATGAGAGGGGTTAGATATAGCTTTAATAGACCCCGTAAGTATGAGAAGCTTTTCCTAAGCTGAATAGAACAATTTGGTAGCAACAAGAATGAGCAAAAAATGACTTTACTTAAATTGAATGGGATTAAAGAAGTTTGCTAATGATAAGATGGTTTTTATAGTTTTTAAACGAGGAAGGTTATTGTGTTAAAATCTTTGTGGCACAGGATCCCTATTTTGTGTTGCTCTGTACTACTTTAACCCCTTCACTATGAGCACACTTTCCCAGGCAGAGTTAAGTTGTATGGCAGTGGCAAGAAAAGAATATGAAACATACATTGTATTTAAACCCATTGAGCCCAGACATGTCAATTTCTTGCTGTTCCAGCCATATGACGATTTTATTCACCTCAGGGTAAATTTCTTGAACTGGGGGGTTTATGTATAGCATTATTGAATTCCTTCACTACAAAAAGCCCATCATAAATTGAATAAAAGTTGTCTGGTAACAGTAAGCATAAACTAAAAAGAATGTCAGCTGCTTTAAAGGGGTCACTGAAAAGTAAGATGCATTGTATGGCATTCTTAACCCCTTCATTACAATAGCTCTTTCTTGGTGGGGTAAATGTATGGTGCTGTCAAGAATAATATATAAAAGGCATCACATTGAATTAAATATGGCAGGCATTATATTGAAGGCATAAAGGCATCTGGAACTCCTTCACTACGAGAGGTCTTTACTAAATAGCATGGGTGTGGCAAGAAAGAAATGCATTGTACTGTATAAGTGGAGGTTGCCATTAGCACCTTCATTATGACATTTCTTCCCAGACCTGAATAAAGCTGCATAGCATTAACAAGATGAAATAATGAAAAAGGCATCAAACTGGAGGGTTGATTGAAGATTGTTGCGAAGCCTTCCATTGCGAGGAATATTCTGGACTAAAATTGTCTGGCTGTAGCAGCAGTGAAAAGAATAGACAGTATTGAAAAGGTTATTATAGAGTATCCATAGCCCGTTAAGTTGAGGATATCTTTTTCATTTTATTCTTGTCATCATCTGACAAATTCAACTTTGGATAGGCTTTCTTTTTAGTGGAAGGGTGTGATGTAGCTGTAATAAACCCCTTCAGCACAAGAGGCTTTTCCAAATTTTATTTAAACCATATGGAAACAGCAGTTAAGAAGCTCGTCTAGATTCAAGGGGCTATCACTTTAGGTATGAGGGAGCTTTTTGATTGTGTCGTTGTGGTTATAGCAAAAATACTACAATTAATAATGCCACTCCCATATGTGTGGAGTTTTTAACCCCTTCAGTCTGGTGATGGGTTTTATTCCATTATTGTTACTTTCAGAGGATTTTATTCAGGTTAGGGAAGACCTCTTGTAATGTAGGGGAGTAATGGCAGCTGTATTTCACCTCCCCAATTTGTAAGTGCTTTCCTAAGAAGAATAATATTGTCTGACAGTATCAAGAATAAAATTAAAAGTACAACATCAGAGTAAAGGGGTTAAGGTTATGTTCTTATGAGATTAGGTGGCCTTTTAGCACCAATTTCTTGGTGAGTTAATTTGTATTTTCTACCTTGATACAGGCTGTTATGGTTCACTGTCAGCTGAAGAAAGTCAAAAGTAGATCAAAAAAAAAGAAAAAAGAAAAAAAAATGCATAGGCCCAAGAGGGTAAATTTCTTTTGGTACCCTATTTATAAAGATGATATGTCACAGCAGTGGATCCTCCTTATTTGCAACTTCAGTGTTTGTAGTATCAGTTATGTGAGGGCTAATAAACCATCTCAAAATGCATTAGTTTAAAGTGTTTTAAGAGGATGATATAACAACCTTTGGTGTTAAATCATCTCAGCATACACTTTAAGCAAGTAGAATAATATCTGATGATGTTTTGAGGATACTGCATATTTTTTTTTTTCGGTCATATGGTAAATGCACAACTAAGAGTCTTTTCTAAGTGGAATAGGGAGGACTTTTCATGGATATTGCCATATTTTGGGTATCTTTTATGCATCTCCCATGGATTAGGAGGGACCAATATGATTCTCCAGTTTACAGTGGTGGTTGCATAAAACTGTGTTACTATAGCAGTGATATTAACCATTACATCCCCGACACATAATGCAGACTGCCCATGTAAACTAGCAAAGAAAAGGTGCTAAAAAGCCTCTTACCAAGTCTATAAGAACACGATCCTGACACTGCAGGTGGAAAGATGTATTCGCATTGAAGGGGTTAAAATTAATCCTCAGCAAGAGCAAGGGAAGGATGACCACCCAGTCTGACTTGACCCGACCATACTCTCATTGGGAAGGAAAAGTTCACCCCACTTCTAGTTTCAATCCCACAACCACTCTTCCCACCCTCTACCCCTCCTTTCCCTCCCACCACCTTCTTACCTATGTACCATACTTACCTACCTACTCATCTGTCCCTCCCTACTTGCCTACCTACCCACACTTCTGCCCCCCCAGCTTACCTACTTACCCACCTTCCTCCTCCTCCCCCTTGCCCTTCCCCTTCCTCCCTTTACCTGCCTACCTGCCCTTCCCCTAGTTTTATTGTTTATATGTTCTCATCTGTGTTGCTCTTCCGTGACAGGCGCTCCTCTTGCCGACTGACTTCCTTGTTTTTCATTGATAGTGTAATGTTTTTCTTCATGTAATGTCAATAGTGAGGGCATTTGTGTCTCCTGCATTGGATAAATTAGGGAAAAATAATCAACTTGGCATGCTGTTGTATGATGAGATTTTTTTCTCTCTCTCTCTTTCAGTATTGTGATGCCCTAACTTTTTTTTATATATATTTATTTTTTATTTTTATTTTTTATTTTTTTAAGGTGTGTTTCTCCACCCTTTGTCTTGCCTTCTGTAGCTTATGACCGCCCAGCCCGCCCACTTGTGTTTTGACAAGGCGATGTTGCGGCCATCTTGTTTCAAGCTGTTTTTATGTAAATTTGAAGATAAAAATATTGACAGGTAAATAAGACCCATTACCTATGTGTTTTTCTCTACTCATTTTAATTTTTTTAAAGTTTAATGTGTGTGGTTTAATTTGTCACCCTTTTAGCCCAGAGATGTCTTTTATATTATTTCTTATTACCTTCAGACAGAAAGTGGTGTTCCTCAGCCTTACAGATCACTTACCCAACAGGATCTGTAAAATATGGCTTAAATTTGTAGGATAGAGATGCCTCCAGTGTTAAGCAAGTGCAAGTTAGCTATTACCATAAATACATAACACTCTCTCTCTCTCTCTCTCTCTCTCTCTCATTTTTCTTTCCCTCTTGCTCTTTATCTCTTGCCTGCTCATTCTGATTATTACATTGACCAGTACAGCAAGTCCTTATTATAATTCCTCCTCCCCTTTTTCTTTTTTATAAACGTGCTTAGGTTCCTGTGACTCCCTCTGCTGAATAAAATCATTGTACATTAGTCGGAAGAAAATACAAGAGTTGTATCAGTCATGATGGATTAAACATGACAGTATTAACACTCGGGCTCCAATAACTCCACTGAGCTGAATAAAACCATGAATAAATTAAAAATGCTTGAATAAAGTAATAAACACAAAAGCTGGAATAAATAACTAGAGTTGTCCTGACTGGTTAATTACAGAAGAATTGCCATCAAAGTCCATTGGCTGTTTCCATCAATTTACAGGATAGCATGCCGATATTTTGGAACCTCCCTGAGTTATAACAAGATTGCCTGGACCTGTATGGTATGTCATACTATATTTGCCAGTTTTTGACATTGTTTTGTTAAATCCACATTTATTAAGAGGGGGAAAAAATTAACTAAAAACGTTCTTACCTCTAAGGCTGATTTTCCAGTTCCCCCCAAATTAAATTTGCAGTGGATTGGTGAATGATATAATACTGTAATATGAAACAAAAAAAAATTGTTTATCAAAGTTTCTATTGTACTTTTAAAGCAGATTTACCAGTTGTTCCAATGTGCAGTACCAGAAATTTGTGATATTTTGGAAGGCAGCATAAGGAGCTGCCTGGAAAAAATTTGTGATGAGTTTTAGCCCTTTGGGCCTAGGAATGTCATTTTCCATTTATTCTTGCCATCCCCTGACGATTTTATTGAGCTTGTGATAGACTTTTCACACTTAAGGGGTTAGATATAGCCTTAGTACACCACTTTAGTATGAGAGGCCTTTCCAGAGTTGTATAAGATAATCTGGCAGCAGCAAGAATAAACCCTGAAGGACATCATTCAAAGAGTTAACACATTATCTGTGACTTATAATCAAGGACTGGCTGTACTTTCCCCTCCTGTAGTAAAGTGCAGGTGATGAATCTCTGTGGGGTTGTATTTGTGTGACTTTTGGAGGCATACTGTCACCTCTTCCTTAGCAGTATATTAATATATGTATATTTTAGGTATTATCAGATTTATGCAGTATCTTTCCATATTGATGTTGGAGATGCCTTCTTGTGGTGACTTATAACCAGGCAGCTCCGCTGTGGAGGGATACAAACGTCCCTCAGTAACTTGTCTCCCCAAAAAGGCAAATGGTGGACTGCAAGAGGAGATTAAGCCTGCAATCAACAGGGTTCATGTTAAGATGAGCTTGGTGTTGCAACTACTACAATAATAGTAGTATTTCCATATTACAAAAGCATAATTATCATAGAAGACAATAGTAAGGTATAATATGCAGAACACTTCACTAAGGGAGAGGTGATGCTAAGCTTCCTGACCAGGTGAGAACATGGGTCATAGTGTAGAGTAGCAGGTGGACAGAGTTCATATTCTTGGCAATTAATCCCTTCAGTCCCTTGATTTACTTTGTATTTTATTCTTGCTAATCATCATCATCATCATCCAGACCTCTTTTTCTCACCTAAGGATGGGGTGAGGTTGGATCCAGAAAACAAGAAGAAAATCTATTAGGTTTACATGATTTTTATTTTGTTTAAGAAAGATAGTCTTTACACACTGAGAAGTCTCTCTTAAGCAGAATAGAATAATCTTGGGATAGCAGGAATAAAATATGAAGTGCATCATTGGATTAAAGGGGTTAAGGAGGCTCCCTAGAACTTTTTATTTAAATATTGGTTTGTTTTCACCTGATTGAACTGGGTCATTGCCACTGCATGAGTACTGTACTAAGTCAGTTTGCATGAAGTTAGGTGAATGTAAGTTTTCAGGTAGGAGTGAGTCTCTCTGGTCACAGGTCAAATCAGCCCTCCAAAACTACACTTGGCCATTAACTGATCTGAAAGGCGCTAGGGATCTTGGTGGAGATTAGAACAGGCACACTTGTTTATATTTGCTGTGAGTGCAGTAACTGTTTGGTTACCAGTTTTTGGTTAGCACTTGAATGATAAAACTAAGCCTACTTACAGACACTGCATAACATGGCATTATACAAAGTTAACTCCTTCACTATGATGGCACATTTTTCATTGTAGTTCAGCCACCACCAATCAATTTTATTCAAGTTGGGAAGGATTTTTAACTGTAATGAGGTCAGTGATGGCTGTATTTATTCCCTCTAGTTCAAAATCTCCCATAAGCTGGAAAGAAACATCTGGTTATAGCAAGAATGAAATAGAAGATACATCAGTGGAGTAAGGTCAAATGGCCAAGGAATTGCAGTAAAGGGCCAAAGTTGAAACAAGTTATAATGACATTTATTCCAGTTTATCACATTTCTTTAAATTAGTTTGAACTGAACTATTCAATAAACCTGGATACACCTGATTATAAAATCAATTACAAAAATCTTTGAAGTCTTGAATATGATTTGTCATTATTTGAGAAGTTGATTTTTGGCTGGAATATCACTCTCACTTAAAGCAGTGCTGATTTAACACAGTTGTGTTTAGGAACACATCTACAGTGTGGAGAAATTATTGTACACGATTATTATTTTGTCATTACTAACTACAGTACGTTGATATTAAAAGGATATAAATAACATTCAAGAGCATAACAAGGGACAATAGGCAGAGCATGCTGTTAACACCTTAACTACCCCACCATGGCTCACGTAGTATTACAGTACGAGTGTACAGGGAAGGGCAGCTCACGTAATATTACGTTTTCGTGTTTTCTGCATTGTTTTGAATAATGGCACGGAAACTATAGGCTGTATTGCGACACTTGGATGCTCCTAGCCACTTTCCTGCCTGCTGTGAGTGACCAGCCTGCCTTGAGGGGCCATAGTCATTGTCATTCTGTTGTTATGGATGGTCCATGGTCTTCGACCTCTCGTGCCTGCTCCCCTCCACCACCCACCGCGGCTGGTTGACGCTTTGACCGTGTCGTCTTGCATTATGTACATGCATTTCTTTCTTCTTTATAACGTACCCTAATATATTTATAAGGTTAAAATGATTTTGAAGATACAGTACTCTACTCTATTTTCGTCAAAATATGCCCGCATGCGAGTTATGTTACGTAACTTTTTTCCTGCCGTGGAGGGGTTAAATTAATGCTTTTCTTATTTATTCGTGCAGCTGCAATAAAAATTAATCAATTTTGGGTAGACCTTTTTAACTGGAGGGATTAGATAATAGCCTAAATTAAACCCTGCGCTAATAGATATCCTTTCTTAGTTGCGTAAAAGTTCATGATAGTAGCAGTCATGAACCCGTTTAGTCTGGCGACGTACTTTCTATTTCCTTTTATTTACCTTCATGGAGTTGTTTCATAGTGTAGGAGTTTAGTAGAGATAGTTTCTGACTTCTTGACTGTGAGAGGTTTCCTCAAGGTTAAAGAAAATTGTCTGAAGATAGGGGAAAGAAATACATCATTAGTGAAGAGTCAGAGTGAAATAAAGTGAAATAGAGGCCATGGAAATGAAGAGGAAAAGGAAGAGGTGCTGGGAAGCCTCTTAAGCTGGGAAGAATACAAGCTGGGGAGACTGGAGGGGTTTGGCCAGTGGGTTAGGTTAGATCTTATGTACAAAAACAAAAGAGGAACAAACTTATCTGCACTGTCAGTTCATATGTGCTTTTCTGCTGATTGTTACCCTGTTTTTCTTTCTTTACCACTGTCTTCCTCTCTTTCATTATTATTTTCTTGATTACTTGTACCCCATACACCCACTTTGAGTCCCCATCTTTCTCTCTCTCCCAGTCTCTTTCTCATTCATTTCTTCCCTTTCCTGTATCATCACCATATCCTTCACTACCATCATGTTATTTGAAAACTGCAGAAACTTGTGACCTGCCCAAAGCCAGTCTTGGTTGACTGGTAGAGGCAGGTAAGCGGGCAAAAGTCGTAAATAACATAGTAGTTGTAGCGGACCCCAGGTGTCAGGACTCGGGTAGAGTATTCCCCAGGAAAAGTAAGCAGTACTAGTGCTCATGGGCAGGGCAGGGCAGGGCAAGGCAGGGCTAGTTTCACTAGTTATTACCCCATTTTAAAGCACTTGCATATTTTACCTGCTATCTACTATTGTTCAGACCCCTGTTTTGCAGAAAAAAATGGTGGGTAGGATCATGGTGATGATGATGATTGTAGGAAAATGTGGGAGTGTTAAAATCTTTCCTAGATAAGCTCTATATGTTTCTATTTCCCCCCCAAAGTATGGATTTCTTTGGCATTATTTTAAAATGTACGGTACCTATGTACTGCATGTTTCCTTGCAGTTTGTTTAAGTGCTCTCTGCTCCTTTTTATATAGGACAAAATGGGATTGGATGGTGGATGGTAAAATTATCATATTGCAGAGGGTTGACAGGTTTATGTCTGAACTTGTAAATTTATATGATCAAAGCACACAACAGAGACAAGCTGTGAGTGCTTGGTGTGTGTGTGTATGTGTGTTGCTAAAAACAGCAAACATCCAACTGCTGTGCTTTGTTCTAGTGGATTCTTTGCTAAGGGAAATTTACTTGATCTGTATTTGATGAGGAGATTGAAAGACTTACTGATGAAGTTGTTGAAGTGCAGGTGTAATAGTTTCTGATTGACAGATGTGTGTCACCCATTTTCTTTTTATTTCTAGTAATTTAGCCTCTCAGTCCTATCTTAGTCTACATCCCTTTCAGTGCCCATATCAACCCTCATGTAGCCCTGACATCCTTTTGTTCAACCAGTCCCCTACTAAAGATCCCCTGCTTCCATTTGCTCCACCAGTCACCTATCAAAGCCTCCTCAACCTCAAGCTGCCATGTCCCCTGTCCTACCTCTTGTCGTACTTATCACCCTACATTCCTTTCCCTCCACTAGTCACCATATCATTTTGTCCCATGTAATACAGCTCCACCCTCTCCCTCAGTCTTATCCACTCCCTGCCATCCTCTAGTTTTCCCTTTGTCCCCTCACCCTTTTCCCAGCTCTCACCTTGGCCCAGCTCTTTCTCTCCTTTTCACCCTTAACCTTGTTAACTTTTGGGGATCGTTCCCTAGTCTCAAAGCCCTGTCTAAGCTTTCTGACCATCATTTTCCTCCACTAGTCCCCCCCCCCCCTTATAAAACCCACCCAACCACTGTCCCTTGTACTGTTTTATTGTCCTAATAATGCCCTTATCAAAAATTTTGTCCTCTCACCACTTTTGCCACCTTCTTCTGTTCCTCAGTTCTGTAGCTTCATCTTCTCATTCCTTTAACTTTGCCCTCTTCCCCCCCATAACCTTATCCTCTCACCCTTTTTCTCTTATCCCTTTATATATGAATTCTCATTCTCTCAGGCTCGTCCTTCCTTCCCCTTCGCCTTGTACTGTATTCAGATTCCCCAAGCCTTGTTCTATTAGCTTTGTGCTCTCATCGTGTTAGCCTTGTTCCGTTAACCTTGCCCTCCCACCTGTATTAGCTATATACAGTCCCTCTCCTTAGTCTTATCCCAACCTGGTAGCCTTATATTCTCATCCCCTAAGTTTTGTTCCAACAGCTTTGTCCCAGTGACCCCTGTAGCCTGGTCCCTGCCTGCTCTGCCCATCCCTTAGCACTGTCTTGAATGGCCACTGTTCAGTACGTCACCCCACCTTTCAAGCTGCGCCACCTTCCATGTTAATCCACTGATTACCATGCCAGTTTTTTATGCTTTATTCTGGCTACTGCAAGGCAGTTTTATTATCATCATCCTCATCCTTGCCTCTTTTCTTACCTAAGGATGGGTTGATAAAGAAAAGACCTCAAACACTCAGGGGATACGAGTGATCTCCCTTGACCCTTGAAGTATGAGAGGTCTTTCCTACATTTAATGAAATTGCCAGGATGTAGTAGCAAGGATGAGCAAAGAAATGGACATCATCATATTGAGTGGGTTATTATCACCTCATTTTTTGGAACCCATGCCAATCAAAATTTCCCAAGCCAGTGTACTTTTCGTGTTTTAAAACTGTGAGTGTGGAGAGGAAGAAAGAGGAAGTGTGTGTAGGCCAGTGAGAGGTGAGGGGGGAAGAAAAGTGGTTTATTATTATTATTATTGTTACTATTACCATTATTATTCACAAAGAGGTCTTATGCCCATCTAAATTTTTTTTATTTATTTTTTGAAACAGGTGTTTTGTGAGATATACAGGGGCGAGTTCTGCCTCTTGATTCCTCTGTATCTAGTCAGTCAGGGAGGGAGGAAAGAAGAAAGGGGTAGAGAAATGGACATGTGTGACAGTCTCGAAATGTTGAAAGCTGAGAAGAGAGTTATGGCTCAAAGGCAAGAAAAGGAATGAAGAAAGGGGGGGGGGTAGGGAAGATTTTTTGAAAGCTATCAAGAAAATTTAGCAGGAATGCTTCAAAAGTAAGCGAGCAAAAGAAAAAATGAGGGAAGAGGAAAAGATGTGCACTGGTCTTGATTGTGTAAAGTTAAGAAGTAGAAAATCAACAAGAATGGTACAAATGCAAATGAGGAAAAGAAGGAAGGAAAGGGGGAAAGAGGGAAGGTTGTGTGTACCAGTCAAGAAGAAAATCAACATGCATTGTTCTGAACCAAGAAAAAAAGAAAAGGATTGAAGGAAAATGAGAAATTAAAGAAAGGATCCAGGTCAAGAATGAAAAGGAGTGAAGGAAATGGGGAAAGAGGAAGGAAAGGTATGTGGCTGTTGGGAATGACTTTCAGGGTTGACATGAAAATAACAGAAAAAGTCTGGCCAGTCAGGATTGGTAATAAATAAAAAATAAAGAGTTGGTTTGGCTGAAATAAATAAAAACAGAGATGGTTTGGCTGACATAAAGCAACCACCGCCCTCAGGAACCAATCTCACTCTTGTGCTCCACTATTATGGACGCCGCCGATGCCGTCACGCTGCTGTTGTACACTAAGCCTGCCTGCACGTGACCCAAAACGAAGGAAAATACTATATACTGTATGTATATATATATATATATATATATATATATATATATATATATATATATATATACATATATATATATACATATATATACAGCACACACAGACAAACATCGCGTCCGGAATCTGTGATGGTGGATGCACAGTGACCCAACGCAGCGGGCAAAAGGTATATATTAGTCCAGTGCCAAAAAAATTTACCCAAGGAAAGCAATTTTTAGTTTTATAAATGATGGAAAGGATCATTATACATGCATGGTCCTGGAGGAATTGACGCAAGAAGAGTATGGGGCTGTTTATCTCTCGGCTGCAGTTGGAAGCGTGCCCCATGCCACTACCCCGGGCATCAAACTGTTGTCTGGGCACGGAGATCTGGTCAGGGTTGCAAATATGCCGGTTTTATCAGCGTGTTCAGTTGTTCCTCGAGGGTGTCATGTCTCTGAAACCAGTAAAGGAACAAATTTTTTGAAGTTCACATTGGCACTGATCCATTTTTTGGCGTGTCACAAAGTGGTGGCTCCTCAACAATACCCACCCAGCTTTGTTTCTGATCCTCCGAATCATAAGGTGAAGTGAAAAGTCCCACACCGGCGCTTTCAAGACATGGCCAGATCTTCAACCCTCTTGTATTGTGATGCATTGTTTCTCAGCGTGTGATGCGGTTATGTGTGTGATGACGGACAGTGATGGTGAAGTGTTTTTTTTTTTTTTTTTTTTTTCTAAAACAGGTCAAAAATGATTTCATATAGATCTTAAACGAGACTTGTATAAAATAATAAAATGCTCCTTTGCTGTGCATTTGCTCATAGCTGGGGGGAGAAATGTTAGTTTGTAATCATAAGTTGTAGTCTTCATAATTTATACATAAAGAGATAAATCATTGGAGTAGAGACGTTAGTTCGTAGGGCTATTATAAAAAAAAACAAAAAAAATGCCGAATGATGGAGCGGCCCAGCCATGTGTGTCAGCCAGCCTGGTGCAGTGTAGTTAATGTACTGTAGACTGATACAGAAAGCTGTGTTTCTGGTTGGCCTTGGAGGCTTGTAACACCTCTTCCTTAGCGATTTATTTTGCACATCACTGTAACCTCTCCACTCAGGTGCTGATGAGGAGCCTACACCTGTTGGCACTGTGCACCTTGGGTGGTGCAGTTGTGGCATCTACCTGGGAGCCAAACCTCATACTGTATTTTCCTGCACCTTGCCTTGGGAAGGACCCTGGTCTGACCTGGGTAAGGCGTTGTCTACCACAAAAGGGTTGCCAGATCCCTTCACAATGTGTGTACTGTACTGTACTTGTAGGATGGCCCTACAGAAGTTGTTGCTTACCTGTGGTTGATAGGTCTGTTCAACCAGACAGACTGAGGTTATACAACAACCCCTCCACTCCGGTGCTATAGAGGGATGCCTTCACGTGGTGACACAGATATACCTGGGTGGTGGAGCTGCCTGCTTATATATATGCTCCTCAGCCCCCTCCTTGTCCTTCAAGCAGAGGATGGTGACCTCTGGAAAAAGGCAACTTTCAACCATCAGTCCATGAGGTTCATATTCAAATGAACCTCCCACCACATTGCTTACATATTGTGTAACTGATTTTATTCTTGCTCCCATAAAACAGTTTAACTCAGCTTTAGAGAGAGTTGTTGAACATGAGAGGTTGGATACAACCTTCATTTTACCCCTAAATACAATAGGTTCCTTCTGAGCTGATTAAAGTCTTGGAGGTAGCTTGAACAAAATGAACAATACAGTACATCATCATATTGAAAGCATTAATACTGAGTCCTCATGCATGTTACTGATGCAAAATTGTCTATGCTAAAGATATGTCATAAACAAGGGAAAGTATAGTTAAGAAAGTAAATTGCATTGCACCCTAATAATCATTAACTGTGTTACCAGTGCAAACTGTATCAGTGCTAAATGTATACATAGCACAAAAAGAAAGTGTAGTGTAAAGTGGAAAGTGTTTTGCTCATAAGAGGCACTATGAAATATCTAAACCAGAATACAGCTGAGTCCTTGCTGAAGTCCATTTTTTTTTACCTCCTAATTTGCTGTATCTGTTTTTTTCCCTAGACATTTTATTCACTTTAGAAGAGATTTTTTAAAGCAGGGAGGAGAGAATTTAACAGACCTCTTCACTACAAGAGGTCTCGCATTAAGATGGAGAAAACAGTCTGTAGGTAGCAAGAATAAAACAGTATGATTCATCATTAAATTCAAGAAGTTAATGTCTCAGTTTGATGATGTATTTTCATTTTAATCAGGCCGCAACAGATTCTTCAGTATAAGGGAGAGCAGTTGTAACGAAGGGACCAGTGAAAGCTATAGTTTATCTTCCCTGAAGTGAGTAAAATTCTTTGGAGGTAGCAAGAATAAAATATGTAACAACAGATATGCAAACTTAAGTCCCAGGCAAATTGCAGAAAAAAATGCCTGTTCAGGTTTCATTGCCAACCTGGCAAGCTGATTTGTGAGTTTCCCTGGAATTTCCAGCACCAGTTGTTTAGAAAAAGCTGTCATAGTATTTTAGAATACATCCCTGACCTAAGGAGGACTGGCTGATAGATGCTCTAGTTTCACTGCTGGAGGTGAAGGTGGCTGTTTCAGATTACAGGAAGTCCTCATTAAGTCAGGGTTATATGCCAAAATGTACCAACTTTTCCTTACAACTGGTGCTGTTTTTGTGAACTTGGTTGACTGCAGGCAGAGATTGTCCCTGTGCAGTCCACTATCTTCCTTTCAGGAAAAAGAAAGGAGTTGAGGGATATTTGTAACTTGGCAGTGGAGCTGCCCACTTATATCAGTGCTACTACAGGAAGGCATCCTCTTCCGGCACCAGTGGTGCTGGAGAGGGATTGAAGGCCTTGAAGTTCCACTACTACTTGTAAAGCTGATTTTGCCGGTTTCCCCCAGTTTACAGTACCAGTTGCGTGGAAAATTTTTGATATGTTTTAAGATATCCCTGACTTATGATGAGGACTGCCTGTACAGTATCTAAGGAAGTTGAGAGAGTGAAAGTTCATCTGTGATTCTTATGTTACCTTTTATCAATTCCACTTGATAGTTTAACTGATTTTGAGAAAAAAGAAAGAGAGAGAGAGAAACTCACTTGTACTTTGAAATCTGTGCCTGTTGTAGCTCAGATTTTTATGCGGTAGAGATTAGTACATCTTCCTTGTACAGTTGACCTGTATCCTCCTTAACCTTCTCCAGCCCAAGCTTCTCCTTTATCACTTCTGGGTGTGTCGATACAGTCATTAACCTATTGAATCCCAGGATGTGATTTGCATTTTGTTCGTACTGTCTTCTGACAAGTTTTATTTACCTGCAGATATGCTTTTCAAACTAGAGGGGTTAGACATAGTCTTCATTGACCCTTCTACTGCAAGATGTCTCCCTTAATTTGAATAAAATCATCTGGAGGTAGCAAGAATATTAGAAATAGTAGAACTTCAGGTAAAAAGGGTTAAAACCCTGTGAGTTTGGGTAATTTCGTTTTGCATTTATTCTTGCTGCCACCAAATTATTTGATCCAAATTAGGAAAGGTGTTGAGTTTGAGGGGTAAACTAAAGCCATATCTAGGCACACAAGTTGGAAAAGTCTTTCCTAAAGAGAATAAAAATGTCTGGAGATGGCAGGAATAAAACGGAGATTATGCGCCTTGGCTCAAACGGCTAATGAGGGATGTGTTCAGGTATGAGGGTGCCGCCTGGCTGACACATGAGGCTTGCTGCTCCTAGTTCCCCGCTGGTCCCACCCTCCCTCCTCCTCACCCCCTCACGAAGTTCAGAATGATGGAAAAACTAACAGAGGAAAACATACTAGCTTAAAAAAAAAATGGTGCTCAAAGTATATATAACAATATACAGTATATATATATATGTATCTATAAATAATGTATAAATGAAACTTTTTAGAAACCCATCTCAAAAGAGAGAAGTAACTTTGGACACTGGTAGGGCGCTGCTATGTAACTCTGGACAAGGTATTGTAGGGCGCTAATACTGCGAGTGAGGTGAGTGGGGTGAGGGCAGGGGCTGGCGGGAGCTCCACACTAGCTGCTTGCCCGAGGAACCTCAGAAAAGGTTCTCAATCTCGCTGCTGGACCAAAAAATAAATAAAACTCGAGGTGGTCTAAACTTGCTATAAATACTTGGGAGCCGACCGCCCCCCCGACTGTGGTCTGACGCCGCTATACCCGTTGCTACCCGTCTCCTACACACAACTAGAACAAAAATACATAAAAAAAATAAACCAACAAAATGTCTGCAACTCAACTTTGTTATTAAAAAATAAAATGATACTAATGAAGGCTTGCTTTCTCTCTGTCCCAGGGATTTTAATGTACTTGTTATTGTAGAATAATGGTTGTGGTTGATATTTTGTATGAACATACTGGTTTTCCCTCATGCACTGTTGGAGTAAGGAAATTTATATATAACTTTATGTTAATTATGTATGATGTGATAATGTATGTGTAAATTTCTGCTTTCATTCTTTCAGGATTAGAGTTGCACTTCAGGATTGTATTTTGGCTTCTTGCAGACTGTTTAGTCAACTGAAGGATCCCCTCTATTCATTCCTGCCTGGAAAAGAAAAAAAAAAGTGTAGCCTGTAGACAGTGTAGTGTGAAAGTGAATGTAATTAGCAGTACAAGTGTACAAGAAAAAGGTGAAGTGGCAAGGTTAGGTATGTGATGGAGAGTGGGGTAGGATAGAATGAAAGTCTACAGTTAAGTTAGGATGAGTTTGAGTATGCAAATGAATTTGAGGTGGGATTAAGTTAAGTACATGGAGGAGGGTAAAGGTTTGAGTATATTAAGGAGGGTTTAGTGGGGGTGGAAAGAACAACTGCTGTTGAAGTCAAGCTAAGGTGAATACTGTATGTGGAGGGTTGAGAGAAGGATTGTAGTTATTACAGTTGCATAAGGATGAGGTTGAATATATGCGGAAGGGTGTAAGGGAATGGCATGAGAAAATGTCAAGTCAGCACAAAGTTGGGGGATGTATGGAGGGGAGTGGCATGTTTTGCAGTGTAGAACTAAATTTGTGTTGGGTTAAGGCTAAGTATGTGTAGGAAAGTCAAGTGTGGTGGAATGAAGGGCAAAAATTAAGTTTGGATAATTACCAGTATATGGAGGAGGGTGGAGTGGAATGGAATGATGGACTTCCATGATAAGGCCAAGGATTATGCAGGAAGGCAGGGTAGTATGGAATGAGAGAACAGTATTGAGCTTGGATTAGTCTGTATGGGGGTTCTTTTATAAAGGCCACTCTGGATAAAGGTAAGACAAGGCATAAAACATTAGGCAGATAAACAAAAATTAGAGAATGTACAAGTCATAGTACTGAAAATGTGTGAGTTTTGAGAAGGATGCCACAAGGTATCAATGTTAATACTGTTTATTTGAACCAGTTAGAATGGCTCAGGTGGAGATTTATTTATATATTTTATTTTATTTATTTTTTTTATAATTTTTTGTTCATCTACCCTTAAATATGCTGGTCCTGGATTACTTTAGCCCAGCCTCAAGCCCCTGCACCTCAAAGGGGGTATTACGAGACTGACTGTTATGAATCAGGGATGTTGTTGGTTGTGACAGGGAGTGTGTTATTCGGGTGTTTGCTCAAGAAATATGTGAAAAGTTCTTAGAGAAAGAGAAAGGTCTGTATTTAACATATGAACTTAGAAAAGGCATGTAACAGAATTGACAGATGCCTCAAAGCAAGTGTTTGAGATATATGGTGGAGAGAAAATAGCAGTGCTGAAGAGGTTTTACAGTACCAGATGAATTGGATACACATGGGTGACTGGGAAGGAAGTAGCGTTAATGGTTTAGGATAAAAGTGTGGTTGCATGAAGGATGTGTGATATCTCCATGATTGATTGAAACTGTACATGGATGGTCCAGTCAGGCAGAAAGATATGTTGATGTGAGTGTAGCTTGGCTTGTTGAGACATTGTCACATTAACTTAAGCTTCCTTGTTCACCTGTGTGCATTGTTTTGCTTAGCACGTAGGCTATATACGGGTATATCTATCTATCTATATATTTGTGTGTGTGTGTGTGTTAGAACACTACAACTCAGCTTTGATTAGTAAGTGTTGAAGGTCAGCCAAGGATGACTATATTTAGTTTGATAATTATTGATCAAAGGTCAAGGTCATGGGACAATCTTTGTGCTTTAAATCAAAGTTTTTGTTAGATTTGGACCAAACTTGGTGGAACATTTGAGAGTTGGTGAAGAATGAAGCTATTGTATTTGATTTGAAAATATTGTACTTCAAAGATCAAGATCATAAGGCAAGGTCAATTCGCTTTTGATCCGATTTGAATCAAACTTGGTGGAAGAGTTGAGGATCAGAGAAGGATGAAGTAATTAAGTTTTGAGAACAATCAGTGGAAGTTTAAAGGTCACAGGTCAAGGTCAAAAATTCACCCCGTAGATTGACTTGCAGGGCGTGGGTATTGCACTCTAAGTGCTACTTGTTTCATTGTTTTGTTATGTCAGTCTACAGTGATTTATAATAGTAGTAGTAGTAGTATGTGGTGTTTTGTATTGCTTTGGATTTTGTTCAGGTTGGTGCTAATTATTGTAGTAGAAGCTTAAGTCCTAAGATCTGAATGTGAACCCAGTGGACTGGAGGTTGAAGTTGCCTCTCTCCTGCAGTCCACCGTCCTTCTCTGGGGGGATTGGAAGGGTGTAAAGAGATGGTTATAAAACCAGGCAGCTTCACCTCCCGGTTATATAGATGCCATTTCATGAAGTCGTCCCTTTCCTGCTGCAGGTTGATTTTAAACTTGGGGTCAGGTAAATATGTCCCCTCATAGGGTCAACCTTGGGTAAAGTTCCCCCACTGCACCCAGACAATAACATCTCTTTGGAGTAATTCAGTTAACAAACTCATTTATTTTATTTATTATTATTTTTTTTTACCGATTCCGGTATCTTTAGTCAGATTTATGTAGGTTATAATGAAGTCGAGGGGTTAGATATGTCAGTCTTCACTCATCCCCTTCACTATCACCCACATAATGGAGCACGGAACAACACATTCCACACTAAGCTAGACACATCAGCGGTGTAGGTGGTGGCTTACCTGTGGTCAGCGGCTCTGCTGGGCCGGGCAGACTGGTGTTAAACAACAGGGACAACTCAATTGTTCGGTGGTAACGAGAATAAAATAATATCACTGGACTGAAGGGGTTAATGATAGTTAAAATGCCGGCTGTGGCAGCTCAGGTCGCCACCACACCCCCAGGAGGAGGACATGGAGGGCTAGACGGGCGTCCGGCCAATACGGACAAAAGTTCACCCGGGCCGCGCGCCCGTATTCCCTAGAACTCACCCGACTCCACCACCTTAGTCAAAGTACACCACCTCCCGGGCGAACTGACCACCAAAAGGATTGGGGTGGAACTGGCCTAACAGTTCCAAGCAGCATCCCGGCAATGGCCTGTAGCCGCTCAGAGATAAAGGAGACGCCCTGTAGCCACTCTGATTTAAGGGCCACAGCCTGTAGCCGGGCACCAGTGAGGCCCTGTATCCACACACAAAAAAGGCCACGGCCTGTAGCAGGGCCGCCAATTAGGAGACGGCCTGTGGCTGTGCCGTCAAGTGCTGCTAACACCCCCTGCAGAGACCAGCGACGGCTGTAGCCATGCTGGGGAGAGACCGGTACGTCTCCTCTCCTTCCGTAGTAACCTCGGAGGGCACGACACCGGCGATGGCCTGTAGCTGCACCAGTAGGCAGGAGATGGCCTGTAGCCGCTCCTCACCTGCACGTCGTCCTCTTTGCGGGACTTTGGCGATGGCCTGTAGCCGCGCTGAGAGGCAAGTGATGGCCTGTGGCTGCACTTTGTCTGTGTTCCTGTGAGGGAGTTAGGCTCCAGCGACGGCCTGTAGCCGCACTGACAGGGAAGGGACGGCCTGTAGTCACCCTCCGTCTGTTGCCCAAGGGAACTCAGCGATGGCCTGTAGCCACACAAGGGAGAGACACCAAAGTCCCTTGCTCCCTGTGATTCCACAGTGAGAAGGTGAGCTGCGTTCAGTCCTGCACTCCGGCAGGAATGCAGATTACCCTCCTGTCTACCAAAACCGAGGCAACCTCCAGGAGGAGGACCACTGCCCTGAGGACTGGTGGAGAGGCCCCGTACTGTCCCCGGGGTTGTTCTCCCTCCATCTTGAGGAAGAGGGCGCCCACCTGATGGACTCCGGCAGGGAATGACGCCGCAGCCCAGCCCTGATGGCGGCACCACCAGCAGGAGACCACAGCCAACGAGCCTCCGAGGATGTCCCCAGGACCCCCGGGCGGTCCCTCTCCCCTCCCCGACGAAGGCGACGCCCGTCCTCCACCCGGCGCCTGAGTGAGCGCTTCCAGCTCCTGTTTGGCCTAGTCTTGAGGGCCAGACTCCAGTCCCTAGCCCCGATAGTGAGGGGCCCTTCGCCACACACAGCCCGAGCCCCAGCCGAGAGATGACGCCCCTGAGAGTGGTCCCGAGGGCCTCCTCCTACCCCAGGCCGAGAATTGTGAGCCTGGACCTCCCCTTCTCTCTGTCCCACTCGTGATACAATAGTGAACATAAAGACAGTGAAATATCAGTGAACGGTGAGGCCGGCATGCGAGGCACGAGTGAGTGTAACGTAATGTAAGTGTACAGTGAGGCCAGGAAAGAACTCATACTAGTGAGTGTAAAGAACAGGCATCTCAGTGATACCAACCAATGAATATGCAGACAGTGCAATGTACACGAACACCGAGATGACACATCACCCCCTGTACCAGCGCCTGTATCATTATGTCAAAATCTACTCCCCCTCCTTGTGCAGAGTCAGTAACTCCCCCCCACCCCCCGTGCCCGGTCTAAAATTTAGTGCCAGAACAGTGTGAGCCTCACGGAATTGCCTCCTCACTACGGACAGTGAAATAGTGCCTTGCCCTCCTGAACCAGACTTAGACTCCTGTACATCTAGTATCCTGTGCGATACTCTACCCACTAATACTAGCCTATGTATTGATTTTTGCCTAGTATATTGTGTAAGACTGTCTACCTGTTCCACAGCATTGAAGTTGTCAATATAGGTGTAAGGTTGTTGTCCTATGTTTTTATGCCCTGGCCCTCTTTTGTTTGTCTAAGCTCCGGTCTAGAAAGGGAACCCAGCTGCACTCTAGGTATTCTAGGGACGGGAAGCCGCCCCTTAAACACCTAGCATACCAATAGTATTTTTGTTAGCCCCGTAATTAAGCTTGATAAATGGTAAAGTTGAGTTTTCTGGCATAGTTTGCGAAGGTGTGATCCATGAAGAACAAGTAGAATGTGTTGGGTGGTACCAAGCCAGGCAGGTACTCCATGTCCAGTAGCTTAGCCGACGCCTCAAGATACTTTTGGTCGACAGGTGTGTGATGTCGCACTACTGCCACCTAGTGGAGAGGGAGATGGTGATAGTGTGATAGATGTAGTCCATACGGTGCCAAGTTAGAATAACAAATAAACAGGTGTGACAAACCTGACTGAAAGCCCCTTTCCACTGCTGACACTGTAATGGCTCTTGATTTGTTGTCCCATATACTCACAGATATATTGATGTTCTCAAAATAGTCAAATATGCGGTGTTCCCCGCCAGCCGTATCCAGCACCAGCAGGTCCAGGTGCCGTCCCCCACCCAACCACGCCCACACCAGAGCGTTCAGGGTGTAGCACTGTACCTCATTCACTGAACCCCCGCCCACGTCCTGTGAAGAGGGAAGGTGTACATACAGCGTTCAGGGTGTAACATTGTACCTTACTGAATCTCCTCCGCCCACGCCCTGTAAGCAGGGAGGCGTAAATTTACGTGGTGTAAATAGAACGAATGAGGTGTAGCACTGTACTGAATCATCACCTACGTTCTGTAAGTAGACAGAGTATTCGACTTGGCAATTACAACTTCATCTCGCTTCACATTCCACACGCCCACCCGTTCTGTGAATAATGAAGTGCTTTAAACTCATCACCCCATCGGGTTCTGGTCGTTTCAGCCGTAATTCATTTAGGCCGTAACCAAACCTAACCAAACTTCAGCAATGTTATCTTGATGAATTTTCGTTATTCAGGCTGTTTACGCCCTTAGGCGATTCGGCTGTTTGCCAGTTTGGACGTTACGACCTAACTGACTTGCGACCGAAACTATCAGGACCGATCCCATCCACTGCCCATGGCTGTCCTGTAAATAGGGAGATAATGCGACTTTGGACATTGACTCGTGTCTTCACAGCACACCACATATACCTCACCTCCACCAGTGTTCTGGAAACAGTGGAAGGGGAATTGCACTTTATTTCAACTTCCCTACCTCATCCCACGCACAGCTAGAAATAGTGATAAGTTTACAGATTTAGCTTCATCTTACCTCACCTTAGTTCAACGTGCTTCACCAACCCACCCATATCTTGTAGGCTGGGAAAATATAATCTGACTTTATGTTAGTTCCTTCATCTCACCTCTATGCAAATCCTGTTGTTCTTGTTCCTTAACCCTGGCCTGTCTGACCGAGCAGGCTCATCGACCACAGGTAGGCAACTGCTTCTGTGGCCGTCCAAAAGATAGCCTACAGTACCCTGTGAAGGGAACCGGCGCCCCCTTGTGGTAGATAGCGCTTCACCCGAGTCAGACCAGGGCCCTTCCCACGGCGAGGTGTAGGAAAATATGAGGAAGTTTGGCTCTTAGGTGGACGCAGTAGCTACTGTGCTCTGCCCAGGGAATACAGCACGACCACGCATTGGCTCTTCGTTAGCCCCACACATCTTGTAATTCGTGCTTGCATAAATAACTTCATATCATCTCGCGTGTCTCTGCACTCAGACTCTTTCATTGGTGGGAAGATATTTAAGTGAATGGAGTGATGATTTGATTTTTGTGGTGTTCTATCGCCGCACATCACAGCTTGCGAATGCTGTACCTTAATAACCAGGCTACCTTTGTGCTGCTTCTTTCACACACACACACACACACACACACACACACACACACACACACACACACACACACACACACACACACGCACATACGCGCGCGCGCGCGACGAAGAGAACGGGAAGAGGAGGACAGAACCAGGGGAAGGGAAAGTATAGAGCTTAAAAAGGAAGAGGGAGCAAACACGTAGAGAATCAAGAGGAGCAAAAAAGAAGAGAATCAAGAGGAACAGAAAGAGATCAAGTGGAGTAGTAGTGTCTGACCATGAGTAGAACTTAACTAGCAGGTAACTGACCTCTGGAGCTACATACTGGACGAGTGTGGAGCGAGAGAGGGCCAGGTCACGGTACGGGTCAGGCAAGAGGTCAGCATCAACAGGTGACCACAGACGAGCCTATAATAACACAATAAAGGTCACAACAGGGATTACAGGAAGAAAATGAGTCTGATACAGAATCATCATCAACGTATCAAGCCTCAATTCAGGTGCTGCATGGAGAGGGACGCCTTGTGGGGACGCTAATACAGCAGGCCGGCTCACCTGTCTGGCTACACAAACATCCCACAGCTGTTTCACTATCCCCCAAAAGGAAGACGGTGGACTGCAGGAGAAAAGTAACTGAAGCCTAAAATCTACTGGCTTCACGTTCAGATGAGGCTAGGGTTGCAGCTACTACCACTACTACCACGTATCCATTAATGTTAGCCTGCATACCGACCTTCTTGTTATGGCCCTGGTCTGAAACGCATGCATTGGCCGCGGCTGCCTTCCTCCGTTGCCTCAGCTGCTGGAAGGCGTGTGTCCGCGGCTCCACCAATAGACCTTGCCACCCGCGACGCATCTCTAACCACGCCGTGTGGGACTTGAACACCCCCGGACCAGCCCCAGCCTCCACGAACACACCGCCTCGCTACAGGTCATACAGAAATACCGGACACTACACTTTGTAGAACAAATAAGCTTCATCACACACACACACACACACACACACACACACACACACACACACACACACACACACACACACACACACACACACACACACACACACACACACACACACACACACACACACACACACACACATGGATGCATGCACATACATACATCATCATCATCATCATCATCATCATCATCACTAAGGAAAAGTCAGCAAAGGGAGGTCAGACACTTTCTGCTTTACGTGCATCAAAAATTATCACAAACAAGCTGAAGGCCTGCCATTGCGTTTCCCCCTGTAAGGTTCTGAGACACAGCGGTCAATGGCGTACCTTGTGCTGGAAGATAACCCTGATGACTGTCTCCACGTAGCGCCACGAGCCCAGGTCCAGCCAGGGAGGGTCGTCCAGTTCAATAGGGGTGGGAGGGCTGGGGGGATGTGGCTGAGGGGGCGCCAACACAGACCGCCTTATATACTTGAGCACCAAGGGGCTCTCAGGGGGCGGGGGTGACAACATGGCCGCCTCCAGACACTCTGCAAAATTAACGAGTTTTAGATTTTGACAGCCAAGTGATAAAACTGTATGAAAAATAAACGGAAGCTAGAAACTTGTAAAATTTCATAGGAAAATTTAAAGAAAAGAGCCCATTCAAGATCCGTTCATTCAGAGATACGTGGATACATTGCGTTTAAGAGTGGAGGTCGTAGGCAGAGGGAAATACAGATATATACACAACCACTTGGACACTGGTACACCAAATATTAATGCTGTAGCTGCCTGTACAACTTACCGTGGGCACAGTAGTATGAGAGGAGGAAGGCGGGCTGTAGTAGCAGGATAGACCCCACCCACATCCACGCCCACAACCACACCGCCACCCACACCCACACCCACCGGCCCCTCATCGCCCACCGCCACACACGCCTGCGACACCACAACATTCTGGAAAGGGAAAGAAAGAGTTTGAGATCTTTACCAACACATTCAGTCAAGTGGATCGATCATTGGTGACGACGTTGTTGAGAGAGAGAGAGAGAGAGAGAGAGAGAGAGAGAGAGAGAGAGAGAGAGAGAGAGAGAGAGAGAGAGAGAGAGAGAGAGAGAGAGAGAGAGAGAGAGAGAGAGAGAGAGAGAGAGATCGCAAAAGTCTACGCACTTTGTCACCCACATTTATCTAACGAAGCCGTCGCAAGTGATGCCCAGTAACACCCCATCAGAGGACATCATTCTGAACCAGACTTAAAATGTTATCTATTCTACCCCAATGGTTGCATCGCCAAAGTTTCGTTAAGAGCGTTTGTTAAAGTTTCCTACCCCCTTCTATATCACACACACACACACACACACACACACACACACACACACACACACACACACACACATTTGGACTCCCTTCTCTGCCGTACAAAGATCGTCAGTGGGATAGAAAACAAGCGTAGCATCAGTCGAGTGGAGCCGATGGTGGGTGAGCAAGGCAAAATTTTGAGCTGATCCGTATTTATGTATTTATTTATTTGTGTTTATTTGTTATTGTAGTTTTGTACTGTGAATTTGTTATCACTAATTCAAGTTTATGTAACCAGTGGCGTCACCAGGGGGGGAGGCTAGGGGGCAGGGGTGGATCCAGGAATTTTCGGTGGGAGGGTCTGATTCGCTGATTCAACCAAAGACTTGACGCGACATACTGATATTTTCAATGTTGAAATTGCCTCTTTATTCAATGATGCATGGCCGGTGGGGGGGGGGGATGCATCCTCTCCATCCCCCCCTGGATCCATCCCTGCTAGGGGGAGCTTAGCCCCCCAAATCAAGGACTCAGCCCCCCAAAATACTAATAAACACAAAATACATCACCAACATACAGTATATGCTTGCAGCTCGACATTGACATACCTCTTCCCCTTCCACTTTTTATCCACGTATCCATATAATTTAATACGATATTTTTTATAGATAATGTGAATATTTATTCACAATTTAAGTAAACCTATGGCTTAAATCATAATAGTAGTAATAATATTAGTCTCCCCTATACTTTGAGCAGGCTTGGTTTTCTTTGAAACATTTTATTTATTGTACATATAAATGCAAGATTGTGTTGCTTTTATCACTTTTTATATCTTTACAATATAATATATAGCATATGTTAATCACGGGGCTTTAGAATTGGATTACGCAGTCTAAAAATATTAAATGTGATCTATTATTATTATATAATGCGTTTTTGAATGTTCGGAGAATCGGAATGTTTACGTTTGAAGTGTTTGCGAGCTGTGGCTGTGAACTATGTGTGTTTTTCGGTTTTACTTGAATGTATCGCTTTCAGTGGCTGTACTGTATATACTTACATTAAAATAATAACAGATCACTACCGGTATATTGCTGGCCAGCTATGATTTTTTGTCTTTACACAGATCTGAGATCTATACAACTTTCAGCAGTGATAAGTGGATTCGATCAGAGCTGAATATCATTCCCTTTTATATCTTCCTATAATTAAATGTAACATTTACGGATACCAGCCACTCAAATGATGAAAAGGTCATCTAAAGATTCTCAGAGTGACATAAGGAAATTCTTTTGCACCCGCATCTCCAAAAATGAGTGCCAAGGAAAAGTGGCTGTTGTTGGGAACGAGGTGCCCCCCTCCCCCCCCCCAAAAAAAAAAGCTGAATCCATCCAGACACGTGTAAGTAGCCCTAAATCAAGCTATTCCAGTATTCATTTTATGAAACTTAGGCCAATTTTTTAAAAAAAATTTTATTGATTTATTTTTAATGAGTAGCCTCAGCCTTGCTGGTAAATTTTTAGTGTCCGAAACTAAAAATTTACCCCTCGGACAGTATGGGTGAGGCAACCCCTGCAACTAGAACCATAGGCTAAGGTTGGATTTGGAATGGTAACTTGGGTTAAGTTAGGTTAGATTCGTACAGGAACCGAACCCCTTCACAATGCTCATTCCATTAGGTACTATAGGCTACACAGTAGGTTTTTAGAACAATGGTGTACAAAATATAATTTACGATACTTTACTAAATAATCCTGTTTCTATTTTTAAATTATTTTACTAGGAAAGTAGCCATATTTATTAACCAATAAACAGCACTTTCCCTACCATGGTTTGGACTATACATATAACAAGTACGTCTATAGGTTAAGTTAGGAGGATATTGGCACTGACTGAAGGACTGGTGCGTGTAAATACGACTCTTATCATACTAGCAGGGTACCCCAGCGTCGCCCGGGTTTGAATAGTTCAATTTCCCAAACCCCATCAAGAGTGGTATTAAAACACCCGGCTGGTCATGTAGATTACGAATGTGTGCTTATTAGTTGTCTAGCTCAAGTACTTTTCGAGTTATGTAGACTCAGACGTGCCCTCTAGGTATAAAATATAGCCCTGTGTGTGTGTGTGTGTGTGTGTGTGTGTGTTTATTTTTTTCTTGGTTTCACAACACTCTGGATTTTGGTGCATTTGGGCCTCACTTTCCCTGTCAGTAATGTCAAATGTGAGCGATCATTTTCTGTCTTAAAACTGGTCAAAACATACCTCAGGGCAACCAGTCTAGGTACAATTTCTATTGAAAAAGCTGTGGTGGATTCACTTGATCCTGCTTTAGTAGTTGACAAATTTGCGTCTCTGCCAATACCGTCAAAGCCAAGTTCAGGTGGATCCACCAAAAGGCGTTTGTCTTCACCATATGATACTAGTATTTGAAGAAAAACTATTCTGTGCATATAGGCTTTATACTATTACAGTAGGCCTTGTAACTTGCTGATGCCTGGTATCAGGCCCATCAGTATTTATGTGTCCTATAAGTTTCTTACTGATAACCCTATGACACTTTTTCTTCCTCCATAGGCCTCAAAAATGCCCCTGAAACTGCTCAATTATAAAAAAAAAAAAATCCGGACTCCCCAGCTGCATAGGCTTCATTCGCCCCTACCCACCTACTTAAGCCAGGGCTACAGCCCCCCCCCCCCACACCAAATTTGACCCCTGGTGATGCCACTGCATGTAGCCCCTACAACTCGAATACCAGGGCCTGTATTCTCGTCGGTTATGGAAGTTCCCTAACACCTCTTCGTAAACGATTTATTTTGCCTATTACACCTTACTGTTCTCTGTTGCTTAAATAATTCTAATATCACCCTACTCTGCATATAGCGATAATAAACAACCATAAAAAAAAAAAAAAAAAGCTAAGGAAGAGGTGTTAGGGAGCTGCCTTACACGAGCTTTAGCTATGAGGTAGGATTGAGTCTCCTTGGTTACCAGTCAAATCTATCCTCCAGTTTGACCGCACCTGGCCAGTAAGTGAGATGAAAGGGGGCTACGGATTTTTGTCAGGTGTAAACAGACAGACAAGTTAATTGGTTAGATTAAAAATTACGTCATTGGAGCGTAGTGATTAAAATAAAGTCGATGCTTGTAAACTAACCTTATTTCTTTGGTATTTAGAGCCTATATTGCTATCCTGAAGCACACTGATCACTGCATCTGCACGCACTAAACAAGAAATGCATGCAAGAATATTTCGTCTGTTTTTCCCCAAACGTTGCAGGAATACATGTAGTGGTTTAAAACATTGTCATGTTCTTGTCGCTTTCCTGCGTGCATATAAAGGAGAAACAAATGGAAATGCATGCAGAAAACTGTGTTTATAATGAAATGGAGTTTAGAGGAAAGACAAAAGTGCCAGTTTAATAATCGTAGCTATAAAATTATGTTACGAAAGAATAAACGAGTTAGCCCTATCCGTTTTCTTTGACATCGGCCATTTTCTGCGTCCCTGCCTCGGCAAAAACTACCCCCACACGACCTTCCAACTCTAGCCACCACCACCACCACCACCACACTTTCGGAACGTCGAAGGTTTAAGAATATGTATTATTCTTGCTTCCTCCAGACGGTTTTATCCAAATTACTGTGCCCGAGAGTGACGACCGTTTCTTCAGGGTGGAAATAAAGAATAATTTTAATGAGAGAGAGAGAGAGAGAGAGAGAGAGAGAGAGAGAGAGAAGGTGGATGTTCCTCTCATAGCACCCTTTTCCTCTAAAACCATCTATACTCGATTTGCCTTCACCTGACGGAACTGTGCCACTCCTACACCTTGAATATTAAGGGCCGGTCAGATTGGGAGACTCATCTTGTTTCCCCCATGTCCCTGATAACCCAGTAGAAAATTAGAAAACTTAATGAATACCCACCACTGCGGAGCTTTTCTTGGGGAATAGTGGCACTTGGAGAAAATGACCTTTAATGACCCACGTGCAGTCCATAGGCACATGAACCATATTATCTTGGTCATTCGTAACACCAATGGGTATGCGGCCTGACTTGTGTCCGGCTCAGGGAAGATGGACGCCCCTGCCCTGCATAGTCCCGGGTCATCCTTGGGCAAGGTGTAGCACCCGTTAGCCCACCAAAAGGTAGTAGGTGGATGGTTACCATCGTCCCGGCAGGTATTACCATGGGAGTGACGTGGTAGCTGGCCTTGCACAACACTCCCAGGCGGGGAACTCAACCACAAAGTAGTCATAGGCCGGGCTGAGACTACAAATCATACATATCTCCTATACACAGCACATCCTCTTGGGTGCTGTGCCTTCTTCATTTCCCCGGACCTCGCCATGGGGAAGGACCCTGTTCCCACCCTGGCGAGGCGCTGTTTGCCACATGAAGGAGGCTGCTTGCTTGTGGTCAATGGATCTGCTCGGTAGTCCGTGCCACAAACCTTCACATATCACCACTTCGGCAGAGATACCCACCACCCATATTAAATACGTACATATGGTTCTAGGCCTGTCTCATGTGGGACTGGTGTGATGGAGTTTTTATTAATTTGGTTTTATTATTATTATTATTATTATTATTATTATTATTTTGACATGCCTGTGGGTCCTGTGGAGGCTTATACTGCAGTTCATTCCTCTTAACTTGGCCAGATTATCGTCATTTTGCAGCTTACTTTTCGTCGCTCATTGGTAGAAAAAGACAAAACTGCGGCTCTACAGCCTTTCCATGACACTTCCTCGTGACAAGCATCATATTCTAGGGTTAATGTACTGTCACACCTCAACATTCAAGATGGAGAGATGGTAATTTTAGGCAAGGTTAAAGTAAAAAAAAAGTATAGCATAATTTTTTTTCTGAGTAATAAAATTCATATCAGTCTATTCTCAGCCCTTCCCTAAAATCGAACTCGTTTTCTCTCTCTCTCTCTCTCTCTCTCTCTTTCCGGACAGCAGGCAGCTTCTCCTACCACTCAGCCACCACCTCACGTCCTTTCTTCCAAAACCTTGACCAATATAACATGTGTACACCACCTACCGCGCAAGACCATAACAAAAAAAAAAAAAAGAAAAAAAGAAAAAAAAAAAAAAAAAAGGCTGAGTCACTATATCGTATCCTCTTTTTTAATGCAAGGAAGAAGAAGGAACCAAAGGCCAGGAGCAGAAGTGGCATTGGCTATTTCGTAACACCTCATTCTTAGCGATGTATTCTGCATACTTTGGAGGTTAGATAGAGCCTTCATTATCCCTTTGGTGCTCGGTTGGGAAGCCTTCACCTGGTGGCACTGATATAACCGGTCGGCTTGTCTGACCGGTTATACAGATGTCACTCACCTACACATCCCTGTCCCCCGAAAGCACGATGGTGGACTGCAGGGGAAGGGCAACTTAAGCCTGCAGTCCACCGAGGTTAGATGAGTCTGGGGCCAATCTCTCTCTCTCTCTCTCTCACACACACACACACACACACACACACACACACACACACACACACACACACACACACACACACACACACACACACACACACACACACACACACACACACACACCTGTATTTCCTTTGTCGTTAGCCTTAATGTCCATAACTGTACCGCCAGTGACTCACTCTCGACATCTTGTATTTTAAATTGACCTTTCACAATTTCCCTTTCAGCTCAGTCACGTCTGTTTGTTTTTACACTTCCTAGCTCCAGACTACTTAATTTGGAGTAGGAGACAGTAGTAGTAGTAGTAGTAGCAGTAGTAGTAATAGCAGTAGTAATAGCAATAGTAGTAGTAAGAATAGACGCGATCTTCATTAACCTTTAGTAATGGGAGGTAAATTATCAAGCAGCGTTTTGTGTGTCTGCAGGTGGGATAGAAGAGGGTGAGTGTGGAAATTTCAGCGTCTTTCTTTTTCCTGTAAATCAAAGTCTGAGTTGGGGTGTTGACCCTAAGTTTATTTCTGAATCCAGTTTCTTGTCACTTACTCAACTGAATAAAATTGTCTGGCGACAGTTTGAATATGTTGGTTGTTTTCAGCCAATAAAATCGCTTGGCGTTGACTGGAATAGCATACCGAAGAGGAGCATTCACCCCCCTCCCACCCGTCTCCCCCTGAATCAGCCCCCCAGCCCCTTAACCATCCCCATCATAATCCTGAGGGGGTATGCGGCCTGGCATGTGTCCGGCTCAGGGAAGATGGACGCCCCTGCCCTGCATGGTCCCGGGTCACCCTTGGGCAAGGTGTAGCACCCGTTAACCCACCAAAAGATAGTAGGTGGACGGTTACCATCGTCCCGGGAGGTATTACCATGGGAGTGACGTGGTAGCTGGCCTTGCACAGCACTCACAGGCAGGGAACTCAACCACAAAGTAGTCAAAGTCCACGCTGGGACTACAGTACCACTCATACATATCTCCTATACACAGCACATCCTCTTGGGAGTTGTGCCTCCTCCATTTTCCCTGCACCTCGCCATGTGGAAGGCCCCCGTTCCCACCCTGGCGAGGCGCTATTTGCCACAGGAAGGCAACTGCTTGCTTGTGGTCGATGGATCTGCTCGGCCAGAACGACTTGGACAGAGCAGCAACAACAACCATAGTCCTGAACTGACTGAAACCGTCTGACGGTGGCGATAGAGAAATATAAGTGCGCTTACAGGACACAGCGACCCCCTCCCAACTGTGACCGTGACCTGTGACCTTGACCCCAATCGATTTGCGCGATAATCAAGTCACATCTTCTCAAACTCACACACAGTTTTAATCCAAATCGGATGAGATTTTTATTAGATATATTGACATACATAAATACATACATACATACATACACACATACATATACATACATACAAAGATACATACATACAAAAATACATACAAACACATACATACACACATACATATACATACATACATACATACATACAAAGATACATACATACAAAAATACATACAAACATACATACATACACACATACATAGATCCATCCATCCATCCATACGTGCTGTACATACACACACCTGTTCATCCATCCACCCATCCATCCGTCCAAACATCCATCCATACATACCCGGTACATACACAGACACTGACGACTTGGTACAGAAGTGGATGATGAATGTACGAAAACCTCTCCAAATAATTTTTCAGTTCAGTTAAATAAAAATCGGGTGAAACCAGCAGGAATAAAGGTAAATACATTATGACAGAAAATATGTATGAATTCACGTGTACCTGTTAATGAGTTCACGTTTACCTGTTAATGAGTTCACGTTTACCTGTTAATGAGTTCACGTTTTCCTGTTAATGAGTTCACATTTACCTGTTAATGAGTTTACGTTTTCCTGTTAATGAGTTCACGTTTACCTGTTAATGAGTTCACGTTTACCTGTTAATGAGTTCACGTTTACCTGTTAATGAGTTTCACGCGTACCTGTTAATGAGTTGAAGTTTACCTGGCCATGTGGGTGTGTAATGACTCAACCCTCACCTTTATAGCGTACACCTGATCGTTCACCCATAACCCCCCTCCCCATCCCTCCCTCATCACTTACAGGGTTTGATGGGTTGGCTAATGTCTGAGGCGAATTAAGCTAGCTCCTTTGTCTGTCTAGTTATCTGTCTATTTATCTGTCTATCTTTATCTCTGTCTATCTATCTGTCTGTCCGTCTATCTATCTATCTAACTGTCTATCTAGCCATCAGTCTATTTGCCTACATACCTACATACCTGTCTCCCTAACTACCTATCCATGTGTCTGTTTATCTGTCTGTTTGTTTGTCTATCTGTCTGTCTATTTATCTGTCTGTCTGTCTGTTAATCTGTTTGTCTGTCTGTGTTTATGTCTGTGTCTGTCTGTCTATTTATCTGTCTATGTCTGTCTGTCTATTTATCTGTCTATGTCTGTCTGTCTGTCTGTCTATTTATCTGTTTGCCTGTAGGGGTGGTCACAAACAAATGGCCTCCATGTCGGTGTGACGTCGTTGAGTTTATAACAATGGCATCTATTTTAAGAGTCTAGAATAAGGGAAACAGGGTAAGCAGGCTCCCCAATCCCACCCCTCACCCACCAGTCCCAGAGCCGGCAGGAAAAAATGAGAAGGACCAGCAAGCGATGTAGAAAGATTGTTGTGGATGATTGTGGTTAGTGTTTCTGTGTGTGTGTGTGTGTGTGTGTGTGTGTGTGTGTGTGTGTGTGTGTGTGTGTGTGTGTGTGTGTGTGTGTGTGTGTGTGTGTGTGTGTGTGTGTGTGTACGTACCGAGATACCATACAGTGCCTGATCAATTTTGCTCACCGTTTACTCACCCTTACCCACCCACCTGCCCTTCGCCCTATACCCCAGTGCCAAGGCCGACCCCCCCCCCTCCACACCCCGGGGACTCCCCTACACAGGCTGGAAGGGTAAAGGGTAGGCCGATGGATGGCAGGAGGGGGCAAGCAAGTACGGAATTATCGGCCCTGGTTATGGGTCCCGGTTATCGATCCTGGTTATGGGTCCCGGTTATCGATCCTGGTTATCGGTCCTGGTTATCGATCCTGGTTATCGGCCCTGGTTATCGATCCTGGTTATCGATCCTGGTTATCGGCCCTGGTTATCGGTCCTGGTTATCGCTCCTGGTTATCGCTCCTGGTTATCGGTCCTAATTATCGGTTTTAAGTATTGCCTGTTGCGGAATATCGGTCATGGCTTTCGGTTTGCTGTCGTTTTTTTTTTTTTTTAATTCGGATTATTGGTCCCAGTTATCGGTCTAAGTTATCGGTCTGGTATGGTTATATGCTCTTGATTCGTAATTGAGGTCTTGTTTATCGGTCTTACTGGTCTGTTATCGTTTTTATTTACTGGCCAAGAGTCCGAATAAAGGTCTTAGTTATCACTGTTAGTTATTATTTTGTTATTCAGTGTTAGTTATATGTTATCGGTCTCAGTTATCGGCTTTATTTATCGGCCTTTATATAGACCGTATGTTTCAGTTATCGGTATCTGCTGTAGTCCTTGTTGTTGTTGTTGTTGTTGTTGTTGTGCCTCCAGGTTATTTCACGTAGCTCAGTGGCGGGGAAAGACAGTGCTACGGCGCTACATCCTCTCCATAGCACTTCTTCGTGACTAGCGCCGTATTCTAGTGTTATAACTCAGCGATGAAAATGAGGGGGAAGGCAGTTTTAGGCCAAGCTGGAGTAAAAGGAGTGTAGTTCTATAAGCTTTGACATTAGTTTTCTTTATTGTGGATCTTACACACCTCATGTATTAGTGGGATTATGATGATGATGATGATGATGATGGTGGTGGTGGTGATGAAGCTCTTCTTGTAGTAGTGGGAAAAAGTGTGGTGATGATGAAGCTTTTCTTGTTGTAGTGGGAAAAAGTGTAATGATGATGATGATGATGATGATGATGACTGTAGGACCAGAAGTGCGTAATCTGGAGTTGTGGTAATTTATAAAGTGAGTTACACACACACACACACACACACACACACACACACACACACACACACACACACACACACACACACACGCGTACAATATTGTGTGGTATCTTTTATTATACTGAGAGAGAGAGAGAGAGAGAGAGAGAGAGAGAGAGAGAGAGAGAGAGAGAGAGAGAGAGAGAGAAAGGTGAGAAAATCTGGCAAAATTAAGAGATGAATAACATAGATGATAAAAACGAGGTGATGTGAGTAGGATGAAAGGATATGACGTCATTACTTCACATATGACGTCACTCTGGAAAGGTTGCATGCCCGCCTAAAGGGTAGAGTAGAAAAAATATCAAAATCTCTGCAGTACTCATAGGAAAGCAGTATTTGGGTTGGCACTGCGTCTATTTTTGTTTGTCACTTTCCTACCTGACGCATCATATCAGAGAGAATCATCTATGGGCAGAGAAGCATACCAAGCCTCTATCAGCTGGGGAATATTAGCCAGCAGAAGATAGTGGGCAGTAGAAGAGGTGAAATATTAGGCAGAGAAACACACCAGACTTCTTTCAGATTAGGAATATTAGCCAGCAGAAGATAGTGAGAAGTAGGAGAGGTGAAATATTATACAGAGAAATACACCATGCCTCTCTCAGTGTAGGAATATTAGTCAGCAAAGGAAAGTGAGAAACAGAAGAGGTGAAATATTTGGCAGAGAAACACACCAGACCTCTTTCAGATTAGGAATATTAGCCAGCAGAGGAAAGTGGGAAGTAGGAGAGGTGAAGTATTAGGCAGAGAAACATACCAGGTCTCTTTCAGCTTAGTAGTAATAGTAGTAGCTAGCAGAGGAATGTGACAAGTAGAAAAGGTGGAATATTAGTCAGAGAAACATACCAAGCCTTTCTCAGCTTAGGAATATTAGTCAGCAGAGGAAAGCGACAAGTAAAAGAAGTGATATATTAGGAAGAGAAACAAACCAGGCCTCTGTCATCTTGGAAATATTAGATAGGAGAGAAATATGAGAAGCAGAAGCGAAATATAAGGCGAATTTTAGCCCCGACAATACCGAGATGAAGAGTTGGGCTGAGATTAGCATACTAGGTGAGATGGTGATGATGATGATGTTGATAATGAGAGAGAGAGAGAGAGAGAGAGAGAGAGAGAGAGAGAGAGAGAGAGAGAGAGAGAGAGAGAGAGAGAGAGAGAGAGAGAGAGAGAGAGAGAGAGAGAGAATGAAGAGGAGGAAGGGACGGGAGAGAAATGGTCAACCTACAATGAGAAAGAACACTACCGGTACATTTTCCTTTCTGTGTCCACACTTCTGACTCACTCTGTACATTGCATGGTGTTCCTTCAGCTTCTTCCTTGTAGTTTTAACTGGAGAGGCAGGGAGGGGGGGGGGAGGCCTTGTAGTTAGCGTAGTACTATATTGTTTTTACTCTAACTTTACTCAGATTTTCATCCTTGTGCCGCTTTTTTTCACGTGGCTCTGTGGCGGAAAGAGGCAGTGCTACGGCTACACATACTTTTCATTACACTTCTTTGTGACTAGCACGTACTCTAGTGTCAATCTATTCTTATTGCAACATTGAAGATGGAGAGATGGAAACTGTAGGCCACGTTAGAGTAAAAAGAATAGTCCACCATCCTCCTTTTGGGGGATAGGGAGGGAGTTGAAGGACGTACGTACAACAAGGCAACGAGGGAATTTGGTTATATCGGTGCCACCACGTGAAGGCGTCTCTCTAGCATGTCGTAGTTGGAAAGAATATGAAACACGACCTCAGTGAATCCAGGAAGTGAAAAGTATGATGCCCAGTGGTTAGTGTATGAAATAGTGGTGGAGTACTGCCGGCCCAAAGCACTGCAGTTGCCCTCCCTCCTTACCACTTCTTGTTACCGGTATGTCAAGATGAATCCGTGTGATGTGTTTTGGTACTCCTCAACGCGACGGCTGATTGGGTGATTGCAAGTGTGTGTGTGTGTGTGTGTGTGTGTGTGTGTGTGTGTGTGTGTGTGTGTTTTAACGCAGAAAAACTAGGTGTAGTCGGATTCTGAGGCTCGCCTGATATTTTACCCCTTTTTGTCATATTCCTCTGCTGGCAAATATTCCTAAGCTGAGAGAGGCTTGGTTTGCTGCACTGCCTAATACTTCCTCTCTCCTGCATGTCACTTTCCTCTGCTGGCGATAATTGTTAAGCTGAGAGAAGCCTGGTATGTTTCACTGCCTAATATTTCACTTCTCCTACTTGTCGTTTTCATTTGCGTACTACAACTTCATTCATTTAAACTTGGCCCAGATTTTTATCCTTTTACATCGTATTTCACGTAGCTCAGTGGCAGGAAAGACAATACTCTGGCTTGACATCCTTTCTGTAGCACTTCTTCGTGACTAGCATCATATCCTAGTTTTTATATATTGTAACTGGACGTTGAATATCGAGGAATGGCGATTTTAGGCCAAGATAAAGTGAGCAGAGTATAGTCCTAAGCTGAGAGAGGCCTGGAGTGTCAGCCCATAGATGATCCTGTTTGATATGATTCGTCAGGACACGCCCTTGTTGTGAAGCAGAGGCAATGGAATTTTAGACGAATTTTGCCCTGACTGCGTACGTAATTCTCAGATGTGATGCGTCAGGGAGAAAAGTGACGGACAGGCCAAAAAAGTGAAGCAGACGCGGTGGAATGGTAGGAGTGACGGACATGCCCTAAGTGTGAAGTACAGTAGACGCAGCGGAATTGTAGATGAACTTTTGTCCCCGCCTGTTTCACCTCCATCCCGTCACAGTAATAAGAGCTCACCTTGGCACACAACAAGGCGGTGTAAAATGAACGATCGCTGCACTGGCTTCATTAACCTTGGCTGCAGTGAGAGAGGTATGCTGGTGGTTCATTAATTATTGCACGGTGATAATGCAGACGCATACTTCACTTCCTGTACGCATTGCATTAGATTTAGTTGTTTTGCAGCGTCATCGTAATTATCGTTGTTGTTGTTGTTGTTGTTGTTGTCATGGACATGGCCATTATCATCATCATCATCATCATCATCATCATCATCTTGTCTTTTAATTCTACACCGGGTGGGAGGGGGTATGCGGCCTGGCATGTGTCCGGCTTAAGGAAGATGGACGCCCCAGCTCTGTATAGTCCCGGGTCACCCTTGGGCAAGGTGTAGCACCCGTTAACCCACCAAAAGGTAGTAGGTGGATGGTTACCATCGTCCCGGGTGGTATTACCATGGGAGTGACGTGGTAGCTGGCCTTGCACAACACTCCCAGGCGAGGAACTCAGCCACATTTACCAAGTAGTCAAAGTCCTGGCTGAGACTACTACTCATTCATATCTCCTATGCACAGCTCATCCTCTTGGAGGCTGTGCCTCCTTCATTTTCCCCGCACCTAGCCATGAAGGACCCTGTTCCCTCCCTGGCGAGGCGTTGTCTACCACAGGAAGGCGACTGCTTGCTTGTGGTCAATGGGCCTACTCTGCCAGACGGACCGGGGCAGAGGAACAACAACAATACGGGATGGGAAGGATCCAGAAACAGGAACAGGAGAGCACAAGGCAGGAAAATTCAAAACAGAATGCTTAATTAGATCCGCTACACGTCAACGCTGCCGAAAAGGTTAATTCAAGGAAGGCCTCTAGCACTGAAAGGGTTGGTGATGGCTGCATTTGGCCCCTTCAGTCTGAAAACCATATCCTGAGCTGAGTAAAATCGTCTGAAGGCAGCAAGAATAATATACAGGGTGGTCCATAGGTATTGGTCGCTAGAAACTTATTTGGTGATTTCCTGTATGTTGTGGGGACGGCTGAGCCTGCTGGTGTGGGCGTGGGTGCGAAAATGGGAGTTGGAAATTAATAAATGATGCAGGCCAGACACTGATTACGATGACTGAGCCGTCTCCACAACACACAAGAATCATCAGAGAAATTACCAATATGCCGGGAATCGAACCCGGGACTCTCAGGTGAGAGCTCATCCTCTTGATGCCCACAGTGGGGGGCGGAGGGACGTTGGTTACAAGATTGTGACAACGTGAGTTAACTTTTACCTGGTCGTGGTGTAGTGGTATGCTGCCTGGCTCTCACCTGAGAGTCCCGGGTTCGATTCCCGGCATATTGGTAATTTCTCTGATGATTTTTCCTGTGAAAAAAATACAGGTTCTCTCTTTACACAAGAATCACCTGACGGAGTGGACGAGGGGCGTTATAAAAGTGTTAAATTATCAACTGGTGCAACAGCTAACATGTCAGATCAACCCTAAAGTTCAAGCTGAGCAACTTTGTGTTTCATGAAAAAGTCGTTAAAATGCCTCCTTATAGCCGAAAATTAAAATCGCCCAATAGTCAGCTGATACGTCAACAGCTAACATGTTAAATCAACTCAAAAATTCAAGCTGAACAACATTGTATATCAGTAGAAAATCGCTCAGAGCTTTTCAAGAGTAGTTTATCGAACTTTACTTGAAGGAGAGAGAGAGACTTTCCTTGAAGGAAAGAGAGAGAGAGAGAGAGAGAGAGAGAGAGAGAGAGAGAGAGATCCCCCAGGTGCACCATTTATAGCCCTGTCAGCTTCGCTGCAGGTAAAAATCCAAATTCATCTGCTTGTACTTCTCAGAAACTTTTTACTGAGCTACTCCAACTGTGAATTTTATATCGTCTTCATCTGTATAGAATTACCTCGGCGAAAACTTGTCTAGTTCTCAGATGCGAACACTCTGAGGGAGGCAGAACTGGGACGAATTCTGCGGGTGTGGTGCTGCTGACACATGTAGGCTATTAGCCGGTAACACCTTCAGTACTGTGATGTGTTTTGGTACTTCCTGATCATTCTTTTATTTGCTACTAACAATGTGATTAACGAGAAATGAGACTTTAGCAATATTATAACATCAGTGACAAGTCATGTGGAGACGATTTTCATCCTACAGCTGTTTTCCTAGGTGCCAGACAGCCTTTATGCACAAACCAACTTACCAGTACTTTCAACTGTGTCTCGCAGCTATGATAAGACCTGAAGGAAAGACAGAGTATAGTAAACAAGTCTTAGAATATTCCTTACCTGTTTCTTATTCTAACAGGAAGGACGAAGAAAGGAGAGTGCAGAAACTACCCATGCTCCTTGTCCTTCCTTCAGATAAAAATGTGAGTAACGAGAGGGTGCTATTTGTAGGTGTGTTTGCGAATCCTGGCACTGGCACCCACATGGCCGCAGGTGATGACGTCACTTGTAAACAGAGGCGCCACAACCCCACCAAGGTGAACCCGTGGCTGACAATGCGTCCAGTGTAACTCACGTATCTTTAATGTCGCTCTCACGTATCTTTAATGCGTGTAATTATCGGGGGCCTCGGAAGAGAAGTGCAGCAGAAGGAAATCTGGTTGCAGACAAAGGAAATAGGCGAGGCGAACTTGCCTGCCTCTGCACCACGCTTCACCTCCCGTTTGCATTCTCTACGCAGCAATCATTCTCCATCAGACTTTCTTATACCGAGGTGAGTGAGGCTCTTCGGTAATGAGTTTAACTGTTCCGCTTCCTCCACGTGGTGGCATTTCGGGTCTGAGAATGGAACGAGGGTGACAAAGACGAAGTGAACGGGAATTGTCACCAACTTCCGCCACTTCCATGACAATTATTTCTTTCACATTACGCTTTGGTATACTTGTTTTTTTTTTTTTTTTTTTTTTTTTGTCTCAGCTTGGATTAATAACGTACCAAGGGATATTAAAGTGCAATAGGCAGTATAAATCGGTGAGGAAGAGGTGCTACGATATCGTTTAAGTAAGCCAAGGGGGAAAAAAACAAAAATCCCAACCCAGCGTTTCGATCACAATGTCAGGAATGAGTGATGGCCTTCGAAGCCATAACACTGGTGCAGTAACCATTATTGGCGAAGACAGTGGGTTAGATTCATCAGTCAAATGCCTACGGTAATTATGACGTAGTTTCAAAATGAACCGGTTATTATGGAGCACCATGACACTTTAATACTTCACTTTGACTAATGCAGGATGAATTCAAAATCTCAAATGTCAGTGCCAAGAACGATTAAATTAGCCTACCTTTGATTTGGTACGTAGGATAAGTGTTGCACCATCACTTCTTATTTCACATACCACTTCAACAACTGACACATTTTTAATCACAATTTTGATTATAGAAAAATACCTTCTTGCCTTTTTAGTTTGCATTTCCACGCTGGCAAAGTAATGGTCTTCAATCTTGTTCTTTGGCTGGAGGTTAGGCCAGCTTCCGCCCAGCAGTACACGTGGACCAGGGATGTAAACAAACAAAAACGTTTCTCCCTCGATTTTCCCCGTCAAACGTTCTCCTGCAGCGTCACCAGCACCCACACATCAGGGCGGATCCAACACTTGTTCATTGGGGAGATGCAGTTATTATTATTATTATTATTTTCAACCAACTGATGATACTCATGTTCTCTGGATCAGGGTGGACGAGTCAAAGGCTGCCTTCTCTCTCTCTCTCTCTCTCTCTCTCTCACCACCACCATCACCACCACCACCACCATAACCACCATCACCACCACCACTACTACTACTACTACTACTACTACTACTACTGAATTAAAAGCCATCCTCCCATCCGGTCATATCGGGCAGGGAGTCCCCCACACAAGGTTACTGTGCCCTGTGACCTTTTCTTATGACCTCCCGCGGCTCACTCACGTCATGCGGAGAGAGAGAGAGAGAGAGAGAGAGAGAGACTGGGAAGGAGGGAGGAGGCAAGGGAGGGAAGAAGAGACTGGAAATAACAGATGAGGGAGAAATTGAGGGACATCATGTTGGAAATGGAGAGACAGAATTGGAGGGAAAAAATAAAGGTGTTAAGGAGAGATTGAGCTATTCAGTGGCTCGGTCGGTACGGCACTCACCTTATGTTCGGGGGATGCTCAAAAGTGGGTTCGAGCCCCACTAATTTTTGAGGGATGGACGTTTACACTGTAACGCCTGTCCATGACAACCAGAGATCAAACCCACGTCACACCACTGTACAGTATATTATCTTTATCCTCTGTGCTGGAGAGGGTCGCCCTCACGTGGTAGCACTGTTATAACGGGGCTGTGGAGCTGCCTGGTTATACAAACGTCCCTCAACTCCCTCCCTATCGCTCAAAAGGAGGACTGTGGACCGTAGGAGGAGGACAGCTTAGGTCTGCAGTCCACGGGTTCCACATTTTAGATTAACCTAGGAGTAGAACAATAACAACAACAACAACTACTACTGCTGCTACTGCCACTGCTACTACTACTACTACTGCTACCACTAATACTACCACTGATACTACTACTACTACTACTATCCTCTGTTTCATCCTTTGTGTCATTTATCTGTCCTACCTGTCCCCAAACCCCCTTATAGTTTTACCTTAATCTGGGGCACGGTGTTGTTGTTGTTGTTGTTGTTGTTGTTGTTGTTGTTGTTGTTGTTGTTGTTCTTCTTCTTCTTCTTCTGGTAACCCTAAACCTCTTTGACATGATCCCAGTAGACTGCAGACTGAAATCGCCTTTCTGCACTCCATCATCTGTCTTTGAAGTGATGGACGATTGTATGGCCGGGCAGCAGATCCACCCCGCTCTGTTGGTGGCACCACGTGAAGGCACCCCACTCCAGTACCAGGCCATAATACCTCTGTAGAACGTGCATTATTACGGCTCAGGAGGGGATGGAGAGGGAGGAAGGGGAAGGAAGGAGGGAGTGAGGGAGGGGGAGTGATGGTAGGAGGGAAGAGGAGAGGAAGAGTGGGCAGGAGGAGAGGAAGAGAGAGAGGAGGAGGGAGGGAGATGTGGGTGAGAAGAGAGGGGGAGGGAGAGGGGAGAAAGAGGAGTGGGGAGGAGAGAGAAGGGAGGAGGAGAAGGAGGAGGAGGGGGAGAGATAGTGGAGAGGAAGAGGGGGAGAGAAAGGGGCGGAGGGGGAGGGAGAGAAATGCGGGAGAGGAATGGGAGAGAAAGAGGAGGGAGGAGAAGGTGAGTAGTTAGGGAGAGAGAGGGGAAGATGGGGTGAGGGAAGGGAGAGGGAAAGAAGGAGAAAGGGAGGGAGGGTGTGCGAACTGTGTGTGTGTGTGTGTGTGAGTGTGTGTGTGTGTGTGTGTGTGTGTGTGTGTGTGTGTGTGTGTGTGAGAGAGAGAGAGAGAGGTGACAAGGAAGAGGGGGGTTGACCTCGCTTCCACCGTGACATGGAGTGACCTGCCTTGACCCCTCCCCCTCCTCTCTCTCTCTCTCTCTCTCTCAGTCTGTCTGTGTGTCAGTGTCTGTCTATCTGCGTATGGTGATCGGTCTGTCTGTTCATCTATCTATCTGTCTGTCTGTCTGCTTGCCTCTATCTATCTGTCCATATCTGTCTGTACGTGTGTCTGTTTCGCCTATCTGTCTGTCTTTTGTCTGTCTATCTATCTATCTATCTATCTATCTGTTTTTTTACCTGTCTACCTATATCTGTCTATCTATAAACTGGTATCCATCTAACTTATAAACTCAGAGAGAGAGAGAGAGAGAGAGAGAGAGAGTCCTTGCCCATATCTGTGTTGAATAAGGCAAGAGCATGTCCGGTAAACATTTAACTGGTCTCTCTCTCTCTCTCTCTCTCTCTCTCTCTCACACACACACACACACACACACACACACACACACACACACACACACACACTAACATTCCCACCACCGCCGCCAGAGCAGAGTACAGTTACACTCTGGAATAAAAAAACACATCCAGTGAGTGGACGGTTACCCTGCACAGTACAAACACACGTCTTCCATTTATTTTTTTTTTATACATCTACTATTTCGTAACGCCTTTTGCTTACCTATTTATTCTATTTTATCTCATTATCTTCTTGTTATTGATGAAAAATAAATCGGTATCAGAAAGGTGTAACTGGTATGCAAGGGAGTTTTAAGGTGTGACATACAAAATAAATCGCTTAGGAAGAGGAGTTACGAAGCCCCCTGGGTAAGATGTATAGGTAGATAGGTAAGTAGGTATAGATAGGTAAGTAGGTGTGATGAGATGTATTTAAGTAGATAGGTAAGTAGGGTAGGATACAGATAGGGAGATAGGCGGGTAGGTAGGTAGGTCAGTAGGGTGTCATGTAAGTAGGTAGATATGAGGGGAAATAAGTAAGTAGGTAGGTAAGTAGGTGGGTAGATAGGCTGATAGGCAGGTGGGAAGGGAGGGAGGAGGGCAGTGAAACATGAGAAGGTGAGAGCTGAAGGAAGGGAGGTGAAAGGTAGGAAACGTTAGAGTGGGAAGGGAGGGAAGGAGGGAGGGGAAGGGGAGGGAAGGGAGGGGAGGGGAGGAGGAGGGAGAGGAGAAGAGGGGATGAGGGGAAGGGGGAGGGAAGAATAGGGAGGGTAAAAGCGATGGGATGGGATGGAAGGAAGGAGAGGAGGAGAGAAGAGGAAAGGGAGGGTAGAGAGAGGAGAGGGAGGGAGAGAAAATGAGATACGTATGTAATGTAGCCAGTATTATAAACTCTCTCTCTCTCTCTCTCTCTCTCTCTCTCTCTCTCTCTTGCACTTCATCGTTACTAGTTTTATTTCTGTATATGCCAGGTGGTTTAGTGGGTTACGGCTCCTGGTACTTTATTTTATTTTATTTTTTTTACTATGGTATGTTTAACCTGGTGAAGATCCTTAACCCCTCTCAGCTCGATTTTTGGCCAGCTGTATGGTTAGATTGGGGGGTTTGTTTGACTAGTAACCAAGGAGATTATTTGGTGCCTCATAACTAAGACTCGTCGAATTTTATGCAGCCCTGAGCTATTAGGTATAACACTGCTTTTTGACTTGCTTAATTCCTCTTATATTTCGTTGTTATTTGTATATTGGTGTAGTTGTCGGGCGCACAGTACGAATTTACTAACGCCTTTATGATGCTGTGTTAGTGAACCATAGCGCAGAATGGTAGGGGTATGCGGCCTGGCGTGTGTCCGGCTCAGGGAAGATGGACGCCTCTGCTCTGCATAGTCCCGGGTCACCCTTGGGCAAGGTGTAGCACCCGTTAGCCCACCAGAAGGTAGTAGGTGTATGGTTACCATCGTACCGGGAGGTACTACCATGGGAGTGACGTGGTAGCTGGCTTTGCACAACACTCGCAGGCGAGGAACTCAGCCACATTTACCAAGTAGTCAAAGTCCGGGCTGAGGCTGCTACTCCAGCATATCTCCTATACACAACTCATCCTCCTGGAGGCTGTGCCTCCTCCATATTCCCTGCACCGCGGGATGTGTGAAGGATCCTGTTCCGGCCCTGGCGAGGCACTGTTTTGCCACTGCAAGGCCGCTGCTTGCATGTAGTCGTTAGGTCTGCTCTGCCAGACCGACCGGGGTAGAGCAACACCAACAACAACAACTGTCAAATGGTCTCCAGCTAACGGCAGGATATGAAGGAATGTCTCAGTTCATAGAAGAGTCGGTTACTGCAACAGTAACATGAGCCGTAGCTTTGGCGTCCCCGCAACACGCACTACCTTGTATATTTTTTGTCATTTTTTGGGTCGAAGGTGCACGGAAGGTAGGTGAGTATGAGATGCCAAGGCTGTGTAGGTAAGAAGTGGTGGCTGGGTGTGATCTTGAACGCGATCGCTGGGTATGAAAGCGTGGACGGAACGACTGGCGCGATGGTTCTTTTGGCGGAAATGATTCTATGGTCGGTTTGTGTTCACCCGACGGAACTGGCTCCATTACAACTTGAATCCTAAGACTCGTATTCTCGTCGGTTTAAGAAGCTCCTTAGCACCTTTTCCTTAGCGACTTATTTTTGGGGTTAATATAATTTTGTACATTATTTATGCAGAGTATGGCGATATTAGAAGGATTTATGTAACACAGAGTAGGACAGTAAGGTGTAATGAACGAAACAGATCGCTTTGGTAAATTCGAGGAGCCTTGGTAGCGGTGAGTCCTTGGTTACTAGTCAAATCAGCCTTCAAATCCAACTACACATGGCCATCAACTGAGCTAAAAAGAGGTTGGGCTGAAGTAAACGCGCTATAGTGTAAATAATCCAGGACATTGAATTTATTTTTATATTTTACATATTTAAGTGGCGTTTAAATTAGGAGATAAATAATTTTGAAAGTAGTTTGAAGTTGGGATAAAATAATTGTGAAAGTAGTTTTTTATTTTAATTTTTTTAAGCGGGTGACTGGCGGGATGGTTTAAATGTCGGAAATCGGTCTTTTTTTTTTTGTATAATTACTGTGTTTTTTATTTATTCTATTAATTTATCTTATTTATTTATTAACTTATTTATTTATTGTGTCGTGCTTGTAATAATGGAGAAAGAATATATTTGTTTTTAACCTGAAGAATATCCCTAACTCCATTTGCCTCCGTTGATGGCCAGGTGTAGTCAGATTAGAGGGTTGATTTGACTAGTAACCAAGGAGACTCAAACCTCAGTACTTAGGCTCACCGAATTTCATGCAACCACGACTCCGTATTCAAGTTGACCTAGTTCGTGCAAGGGAGCCTCCTAAGTCCACCAGAGTACTAGCTAAGGGGGGTAGACGCTTTTTATTATTATTATTATTATTATTATTATTATTATTATTATTATTACTATTAACTCATTTTATTTCCAGAAGAGTTTATTCAGCTTGAGAAATATGCTTTGTAGTGAAGGTGGATGGGATAGTTGTGGTTATGAAGTGAGAGAGAGAGAGAGAGAGAGAGAATAAACGACATACATAAGAAGAGAGAGAGAGAGGGGGGGGGTAAGTGAGGGAAAATTCGAAGGGCATAAGGAAAGATCGAAGGAGGGGGAAGGAAGGGAAGTGAGGGGAAGGGAGGGAGGGGAGGGGAAGGAAAGGTAGAAGAAAGGACAGAAGTACAGAGGAAGGAGGGAGGGGTAGGAGGGAGGGAAGGAGAGGTAGGAGGGATGGGAGGAAGGATAGAGCCAGCCAGTATCCCTGTGGTGGGTCTAGAGAGAGCATGTCAGCCCGCCTGCTTGTGTGTGTAAGCCAAAACCCTGCCCTACTTACTTACCTACTTACTGCCCTACTTACTTACTTACCTACATGCTTACTGGCCTACTTACTTATCTGCCTACCTACTTACTGGCTCACTTTTTTACATACCTACTTATTCGCGTGCCTACTTACCTACCTACTTACTCACGTACCTACTTACTTGCTTACTTACCTACCTACTTTCATACTTACTTACCTACCTACTTACTTATTTACCCACTTACCTACCTACCTTCCTACTTAGTATTTACTTAACTACCTACTTACTTAATTACGTACTTGTTTCTTACCTACTTACCCACCTACTTGCATACCTACCTACCTACCTACCTACCTACTTACCAACCCACCTACTAACTTACATACTCACGCCTCTTCCAGCACTAACACATTCTCCCCTCACTCACTTCCACGCCTCATCTACTGTTCACCTCTATTTCCCTAACCTCTAATCTACCCTCAAGTGCTCGGTAGTGCCATGTGGAGAGCCGCAGTAGAAAAAGTAGAAAGGTAGTAGATGAAACACGTGATTTAAGTTATAGTTTTGTCTACGCGTTTCAAGAGTTTCAAGGTAAGTGCAGTTTCGGCCCGTTTCCCTGTTTTCGGCTCCAGTTTCGCGAGTCATTTTGGAAACTTGAAATAAATTCGTAGAGAAATGGCGTACTGAAACTTGCGTAAAAATTATAATAAGTTTCCTTCATGCGTTTCAAAAATTTCGAAGCGAGTGCCATTTCGCCTTCCCCCCCCCCCCCGAAATCTGGACATTTTTGAGAATTAATGAAAAATAAAAGTGTAGAAAATGTGTACAGAATAAGTCGCTAAGGAAGTAATGTTACGTCCTGCTCCTACCCCTCAACCCGCTGACGTTTTTATTTACTTATTCATCCAGTAATTTACATGTTTATTTTATTTTTCCCGCGTAGTTCGAAAATATTGAGGCACGTAAAAAAAATAAATCGTTTTCTCCATTTTTCGACGCCAATTTTGTGATCAGTTGCGGAAAATGGTGAAGAATTGTGAAAAGGAAGGTTTATTCTTCGTTATATCCCAAATCCTTCATTATTTTGGGCGGGAAAGAGATTAAAAGAATCAGAAAAGTTTGATCAGTTTTCGGTAAATGTGGATGATTCAAATTTCCCGCCTTTCAAATGAGTTCCTATATTTTTTACGTGGAATGGTGATACTTCTGAAAACTTATGTAATATTTCATGACACTTGATTTATATATTATGCTGTATTTCTGTAACCTGAAGTATGTATCTTAAAAAAAAAAATAGGTGTATAGTATAATTAGTGAGTTGTAGCCTATATATCACTGTAAAACTTAAATTAACTCCTGTAACGTGATTTTTACCTACGACTAAAAGGTATATGGTGATGAACTGCCTTATGTATCACTAAATCTATTGTTTATATCTGTATTGTGTATTTTATTTCGTATATCTAACATTATTTGTATTTTGTGTGTTTTGGCCCTGACATCTGAAACCCTCCCCTGGACAGATAGATATATAAGAAAAAATTGGTGTTAAATTATCTGTTGGTCTGTCTGGCTGTCTATTTATCTATCTGTCTGTATGTATGTATGTATTTATGTGTATGTATTCAGGTCCTTGAAAATTATGGGAGCCAGATTTTTAACTTTAGATTTAAATGCACGTAACTTTCAAGAAAGAGAGAGAGAGAGAGAGAGAGAGAGAGAGAGAGAGAGAGAGAGAGAGAGAGAGAGAGAGAGAGAGAGAGAGAGAGAAACTTCTAAAATGCCAGCAATCTTGGAAGGTGAAAACGGCGTGTTGATTCCGTAGACTTTTATCATCACATCCACGCAGTGTAGAGGGTCGCCTTCACGTGGTGGCACCGATATAACTGGGCGGTTGTATTGCCCGGCTAAACACACATCCCTACACTCCCTCCCTATCCCCAGAAAGGAAGGAGTTTAGGGTGGTATAACCCGATATGTAGAGTACTCGTGGATTGTTATTATTATTATTATTATTATTATTATTATTATTTCCCATGTTTTAATGACGTTGAAGATTATACTGAAGCTGTTGATTAATACTGTGACAGGTGGGGCATAAACATTCCCCCCCCCTCTCTCTCTCTCTCTCTCTCTCTCTCTCTCTCTCTGTCTCACCCCCTGTAACCTTGCTCTTTATTTTGTCAACATTTTTGCACTCGGCTCCATCTCGACCCTCCCCTTCCCCTTCTCCCAGTCCTCACGCACACAGACATATACCTACATACCTACACACACACACACACACACACACACACACACACACACACACACACACACACACACACACACACACACACGTGGTACGGTACACACCCTGAGTCAGTTCACATGGGTCACCTGAGAGCAGTGTGTGTGTGTGTGTGTGTGTGTGTGTGTGTGTGTGAGAGAGAGAGAGAGAGAGAGGGTGGTGGGGTATGCGTATGTGTCTTTCTATCTCTCTGTCTGTCTGTCTGTCTGTCTGTCTGTGGAAGCATTGAATCCCTCTTCTGTCACAGACGTCCGTAATAATATCCTTTGAAACATGTCCCTCCCCCTACCTCCCTCTCCTACATACCTATTTTCCCTCCCTCCCCCTCCTCCCTCCCTCTTCTTGCCCCATCCTTCCTCCCCTTACGTCCCTCCTTCCCTCCATCTCCCTGTTTCCCCTCCATCCCCACCCCCTCTCCCCCTTCATCCCTATTTTCCCTTCCTCCCCCTCCTTTTTCCCTCTCCTTACCCCCTCCTCCCTCCCCTACATCCCTGTCCTCCCTTCCTCCCCCTTCTCCCTCCCCTACATCCCTATTTCCCCTCCATACCCCATCCTTCCTCCCCTACATCCCTACTTTCCCTCCCTCCCCTCTCCTCCCTCCCCTACATCCCTATTTCCCCTCCCTACCCCATCCTTCCTCCCGTATTTCCCCTCCCTCCCCTCTCCTCCTTCCCCCCCCTCCCCACGCCCCTACAGCCAGCTAAAGGACAAGGTCGCTGGTTTAGGCGGTATACAGTTAGATCCCCTCCCTCTTCCCCTCCCTCCCCTCTCCCTCCCCCTCCCCTCTCTCTCTCACACACCTGTGGGAAGCAACTCTCTCTCTCTCTCTCCTCCCTTCTTTCCTTCGCTTGTTTATCATTATTTTTATTGTCCTTCTCGAGTAATGAAGTATTTTGAAAGAGAATGTGATAAAAGTTGTCTCACATCTCACCCTTGCCTTAAGAGAGAGAGAGAGAGAGAGAGAGAGAGAGAGAGAGAGAGAGAGAGAGAGAGAGAGAGAGAGGATTGAATGATGGATGGATTACTCACGACAGCTTATCTTTTCCTACCTGTCTACTTGGGATTCATGTTCCACTCTCACGCTACACTCTCACTCACTGTCACTCATTTTCCAGAGCTTCCAGACCGTTTTTCGGAATTATAACACGTTTTTCCCATCTCTAAATTCAAACCCCCAAAGCTCTTCCACCTCTGGCTTTTCGCGAGGGAAATATTTGGCGTTCTCATCCCGCTCTCCTTCCTTCTTTCACCCATTTCCACTGTTTTCACGAATTTCCCCATCATTTTCGCTATTTTCACGGTTTTCCTCATCATTTTCGCTATTTTCACGGATTTCATCATCATTTTCGCTATTTTCACGAATTTCCCCATCATTTTCGCTATTTTCACGAATTTCCCCATCATTTTCGCTATTTTCACGGATTTCATCATCATTTTCGCTATTTTCACGAATTTCCTCATCATTTTCGCTATTTTCACGGATTTTCTCGCTCGTTCTCATTATTTTCGCGAATTTTCTTACTTATTTTCACTATTTTCAAGATTTTTCTTACTCGTTTTTAAGAATTTTCTCTCTTTATTTTCTGTTTTCAGTAATTTTCTCACTCATTTTAACTGCTTTATAGAATTGTCTCTCACTTATTTTCGGTGTTTTCTTGCTGCTACCAGACACCTCTCTCTCTCTCTCTCTCTCTCTCTCTCTCTCTCCCCCTCTCTCTCTCTCTCTCTCAAGTTATTTTTTCACCCCTGCCTCTCCCTTTGTCAGTCTTTCCACCAGGTTACAACAAACAAACAGACAGACAAACAGATAAACAGAGACAAACGACGGTGTGATGACGGTAAAAAAAAAAACGGTGCTGATGCTGCTGCTGAGCCAAGGATGGAGTCACTATAATTACGGTGATAGTACATATACGTCACAGCACGGGGTCACAGTCGTTGAGGAAGTGTGGATGCTGGGGGCGGCGGAGGTATGCACTATATTGAGTACCCTTAGTGTCAACTCTGGAACTGTCTCCCTCTGTCTGTATTTCCTGCTTCCTATGATCTCCAGTCTGTCAAACGCAGTGTGTCCAGGCATCTCGAAATGATCGGATCTTGAATTTGGCTCTCTCTTGTATTTTGTTTTTCTCTTGGAAGGAACAGTTTTGCGGGCTCGTTGCGTTTGGTTCCTTCTTCCTCTCATTGAATATATATATATATATATATATATATATATATATATATATAGGGTTGTACGAAAATACCACTCTCCTAGAATCTAAGTTGGTGTCTTGTGTGTTGCGCGGACGGCTGGATATGAAGCGGAGTTATGCCCTATATTGGGTGCCCTTATGGAAAAATTTGGTCTGAAAACAGCGCTCTACCAGGGGACGGTTCAGTCTGCTGGTGTGGGCGTGAGTGTGGCAGTGCGAGTAGGAAATGAATGATGCTGAGGGTAATAAAAATATCAGAAGTCATCGTAGTGAAGTATTAGTAGTAGAAGTAGTAGTAGTATCAGAAAAGAAGTCGTCGTAGTGAAGTAGTAGTAGTAGTAGCAGTAGTAGTAGTAGTAGTAGTAGTAGTAGTGGTTGTTGTTGTTGTTGTTGTGGTCCCAGGCTCATCTGTACGTGAACCAGCAGGATAACAGACTGAAATTTCCCTTCATCCTCAGTCACCCATCCGCTTTTCGGGGGATAGGGAGAGAGTTGAGGGACACATGTATAATCAGGCAGCAGATATGGCGGGATCTATCAGTGCCACCACGTGAAGGCGTCCCTCTAGCATCACTGAAGGAATCCAGTAACATCTTCGTACTCATCTCAGTTCCCGTAACCATCATTCTTCCCTCCTCTCGTCTCAAAAAAAAATTCTATACACCATCCCCTTCTTCTTGAACGTTTGTATTTAAAGATATTCGTACATATTCTAAAGGCCTTCAGAACGGTTTTTCCCGTTTTTCGTTTAGTTTTTCTCATTCTTGGGAAAAAATAAAGGCGGTATTAAGATTTTGGCATTTAAATCTCTTCGTAATTGTATCAGTCTGTAAGCCTATTTTTCCCGCCTTTGTTTTTTCCATTCGGTCCTTCCCATCTCAGTGCATCGTATATCAGTCCAATTTTTACTATGTTTTTGATAGTTTTCGCCACATTTCACATATTTGTGGATGATTTTGCGTTTATATAATTCTTCACACTCAAAGTCTTCCAAAACCAATCTTCCCGCCTTCCTGTCTCCACGTCTTCCCGTTCGGCACCTCCTCATCACGGCACACCCTTTAATAATGTCTCTGTACCATCGCCATTTTAAGATTTTGCATCCAAATATATTCTTACGCATCTTAGAATCTTCTGGAGCTATTTTCCCTGCCTGTATTTCCGTCAGTCACCTCTCATCTTTGCGCATCCTTTAGTGTTTTATGTTCATGTCATTTTTTGTGTGTGTGGGGGGGACTCAGTTCATTTATTTTTAGAATTTTTCATTTTCGTATCTTGGTATTAGTATTCAGGTTGTCTAAACTAAATTTTCCAGCCTCTGTTTTTCCCACTAAGCATCTCCCATTTCGGCACTCATCCTCTCCTCTTAGTACTGCCTCTGTATCATCGTCATTTTTTATATTAATCTGTCAAAATGACTCTTCCTGACTGTTTTCCGTTCTCACCATCTATTTTTTTTATTTTCCTATTTACAAGTCGTTTAATAGCTTACATTCAGCCATCATTGTATTCATTTGTCCTGTAAACCGAAACATCGCGCCTTTCTGTCTCTATATTTTCCCGTTTGCCGCCTCCTATCTCGACACACCCTTTAACAAGACCTCAGTATTATCATTAACCATCATTAGCATAAAATATTGCCTCTTACGTGTCTTTGTATCACCTCAAACTCTTCCAAAATCACTCTTCCCGTCTGTTTTTCCGTCTGACACCTGGCCCACCTCGGCGCGTCCTTCCCTATGGTGGTGGTGGTGGTGGCCGAGGGTGGGGTCGCCTGGGGGTGTAGTCGTGACCTTATACAGACACACTTACTTTTTTTTGTCTTCTTATTTTTAGACCCCGACCCTTCCACTCTCGCTCTCACTCTTCTCCCCTGACCCCTCCACTCTCCCTCTCACTCTCACACTCTCGCTCTGCTCACTCTCGCTCTCTTTATGCCGGTTTTGTTCGCTTTTTGTTACGCCTTTTTTTTAGCTACCGCTTCTTTGTTTACATCGCGGGTGGCTCGTTTTTTTTGGATGTTTCGGTTCCTGCTCTTACGAATGATTTATTTTTTCGGCTTCTGTTCTTAAGTGATTTTTTTTTTTCATGTTTTTTCTTCTGTTGTTGCGTTTTTTTTCTGTTTCTGTTTCTGTTGTTACGTATGATTTATTGACTATATATTTTTCTTCTACTGTTATAATTCCTTTCCGTGTCTTTCCCTCTCTGTTATTTTGAGGTATTTAGATATGTAACATGAATCACCTGAGTGTGGATGTTTGTGCCTGTGGGGTGGAGTCAGGATTCCAGGAGCCTTGATGGCGAGTGAGTGAGTGTATTGCCCATATAGCTTCCCAAATGTGTGATTAGTCTCTCTCTCTCTCTCTCTCTCTCTCTCTCTCTCTCTCTCTCCTTTAATAAAATAGGTTTACATCCGTCGAGTGGTTGGGGTTTATTGCTCACATAATGTCACTCAGGGGGTAGGGAGGCTGGTCACCCTGGCCTTAAATGTCGAGAAGGAGTACCCTAGCCCCGGGCCCCTACGCTCCTGGTGGGGTGATGGATAGATGGCTGGATGGGATAGAGTTTTGGGACTGGCGTTAGATACAGAATATAGTAAAATAATATCGCCGTGGGGGAGAGAGAGAGAGAGAGAAATGTGTCATCGGAGTGAAGTGGAATAATAGCCATATCTAATTGAGGTAAATTAAATCGTATGGAAAAGAAATATGTAATAAAGAACTAGTCATTTTATTTCATTTTATTTTTATTTACTGACAGAGATCGATAATTCAATTCTAGTTTAGCTGATGACCAAATACAGTCAGATGGAAGGGTAAATCTGACTAGTGACCAAGGAGACTCATTCCTACCTCACAACCAAAGCTTTTCAATTCTTTTTCAAGGAACCAGGATTTAAAATTTGAATTGTGGGTCTGGCTTAGTTCCGTCAGATGAAAAAAAAATGTGCAATACGTCCTCAGGGGGAAGGGATTTTTTTTTTTTTTTTTAGCCTCACGTGTACAGTTCTTATCTTTGTCTTAAAAATTTTCAGTTGTTTTTAGAAAGTCTCAGTTAATATTTAAAAAGTTTCGAATATTCTGTAATTTTACGAAACGCTTGTGACTCTTTCCTGGTTCTTTTTCGCGGTTCAGTAATTTCACGGCACCTTTTTTGTTTTTTTTGTTTTTTTGTTTTTTATTTTTCTTGGAACTCTGGTGAAAGTTTTCCTCATTTTGTTCGTGTTCCTGTATCCCTCTTAGCCCTTTGTGTGATACGGGGAAGTAGGGTTAGGTGGAGGGAGAAGGTGTAAGGAGGAGGGAGGTGGGTGTTACAAGGGAGGGAGAGGGGTGTAATGAGAGAGGGAGATGGGTGTAAGGAGTGAGGAAGAAGGGTGTAAGGAGCGAGGAAGGAGAAGGGTGTAAGGAGAGAGGAAGGAGAAGGGTGTAAGGAGAGAGGAAGGAGAAGGGTGTAAGGAGAGAGGAAAAAGAAGGGTGTAAGGAGAGAGGAAGGAGAAGGGTGTAAGGAGAGAGGGGAAGTGGGTGTAAGGAGGGAGGGAGATGGGTGTAAGGAGGGAGGGAGATGGATGTAAGGAGAGAGGGAGATGGGTGTAAGGAGGGAGGGAGAAGGGTGTAAGGAGAGAGGGAGAAGAGTGTAAGGAGAGAGGAAAGAGAAGAGTGTAAGGAGAGAGGAAAGAGAAGGGTGTAAGGAGAGAGGGAGATGCGTGTAAGGAGGAAGGGAGAAGGGTGTAAGGAGAGAGGGGAAGTGGGTGTAAGGAGGAAGGGAGATGGGTGTAAGGAGGGAGGAAGAAAGGTGTAAGGAGAGAGGGAGAAGGGTGTAAGGAGGGAGGGAGGTGGATGTAAGGAGGGAGGGAGATGGGTGTAAGGAGGGAGGGAGATGGGTGTAAGAAGGGAGGGAGAAGGGTGTAAGGAGAAGAGAGGAAGAGGTTGAGATTGAGGGTAGGGTAATAGGGTGGTGTGTCATGGAGGGAGGGGTTGTTAATGAGTAGGGACAAAGATACCTGGTTGAGGAGGTCTTTTGTTGAAATCACACCTCACAGGATACGGCGTTGGGCAATATCTATCTATCTATTTATCTACTTATCTATGTGTCTATCTGAGAGAGAGAGAGAGAGAGAGAGAGAGAGAGAGAGAGAGAGATTGGTGATTTTGAGAGAGACCAGATGAGCGTGGATTCACAGAAGGGTCATAATGGTGATAATGATAATGATGGTTATTATTATTATTATTATTATTATTATTATTAGTAGTAGTAGTAGTAGTAGTAGTAATAATAGTAGTATGGACAGTTTGGTCTTGTTTCTCACAGGTCGTAACTTATATTTCTGCTTTCACCATTGCCCTTCCATTCTGCTTGAGGTGCCTGCGTGCCCGCCTCTCCCACTACCATTTCCGTGTTTGCCCTGCCTCTGCTTCCTGTGTGCTTGTCTGCCCCCGTTTGCTTGCTCTCCTTCCAAGCTGTTCATTTTTTACTCAGCTCGGTCTCATTTTTTTAAGAGTGCGTGTACTGTGTTTTTGTCTGCGTTTTCTTTTATTTTCTTTACTGTTGTTGTTGTAATTATGTTTAGTGGTAATGGGTAGTCTGGAAGCACCCCGAGCACTACTTTGTTAGATAATTACACTTGTTGCAATTACGCACATCCGCCATTCCCCAGAGGTTCTGTATGGCGGCCGCTGGCACCCTCGTCCAGCCACGCCCTTCGTCCCGTTGACTAGCCGACCGGGCGCCACCTCCACATTGTTTTCACTTTTGTCGGACTAACTGCCGACCCAGGGTACAAATTGGTGGGCAGGTCGGGCATGCCAGAGGGGAGTAAACATGGGTAGACCGTGACCTGTGACCTCGGCCTCCCCAACGCGCCGATCTCACCTCACTAAATAGGCCTTCCATTTTTCCTTCCCCCCGTCTCTCGCTGGCAGCCTTCGTTTGGAATTAGGAGTGGATGATTCTATTTCCTTATTATCGCTTCGTTCCTCAGTTAGCGCGTTTTTATTCGTATCTGGGAGCAAGGTTTTTGTATTTATCTAATCGAGGGCAGTATTAGCGGTGATTATACTGATTTAATAGAGGTTGTTTGGAGGGAAAGAAAATGAAGTAGGACAGGAATGAATCTTTGAAGTACTTCCTGTTGAGCCCAGAGCGAGGTTGGCCATTCACTGAGCCCACCAGTGCATGACGGAAGCTGCATGACCCATTCCCGCTGGCTTAACCCCTTCAGCACGGCGACATATAGATATTCTTTTATTTCATCCACCACCAGACGACTTTATCCAGCTTTAGGATAGATCTACAGGGGTGCAGTAGTTAAGAAGGCTTTATCTTACCCATCCATTTCGAAAAGTAGATCCTGTGATTAATAAAATGAACCACAGATAGCAATTAAAAAAAAAAAAGAATTAGAAAAGCTTGATCATCCATAAACCATTCATTAAGGTGGGGGGGACCTGGCCCCAATTGGTCCCCCTTTTGAAATTTCGGGTTATTCAATTTTTGCGCGCTGTGTAAAAGTGGATCGCCAAAATATTGCTTGACCTTTCCATGGATCCCACATAAAGACCCAGCCACACCACTGACCTAGAAAGACCTCATTTTGTCCATATGTAAACAAAACAATGGTGAAGGTCAGTGGGTGGAAATAATAAGGTACCGTATTTATTTTTCTTTGCGATTTAACTCAGTGATGTGAAAAATTAATCTGGTGTATGGATTTTGTATTTCCATTTGTTAAAAAAAAAAAAAGTTGTCTGAAAGATGTGATATATTTTTAATCCCTGAGAAAGTTAAAGAAGGTAGCCACGTCTTCCCCGCGGATCGCAAAAGGTGGCTGAAAGGATCGGAAGTGGAGGCTGCGACCACTCCAGTAATGATGATGATGATAATAATAATAATAATAATAATAATAATAAAGATGATAATGATGATGATGATAATTTTAATGATGATAGTATTTATATCTTATTAAATTATTATTATTATATTTTTGTTAGTCATAAAAAAAAATATTATCATCACCTGTCTTCCACCTACAGCAGACATGTAATTAGTGAAGGATTTTGACCTTGAGAGAGAGAGAGAGAGAGAGAGAGAGAGAGAGAGTCCCCATTCATGTAAACTCATATATTTTCCCATGTACCGTACCGTCCTTCATTCACACCTCCCCTCTCCTCCTCCCCTTTCCCCTCTCCCCTCCCCTCTCCCTCACTCTCCTCCCCTCTCCTCCCATCTCTCTTCCTCTTCTCTTTCCTCTACTCCCTTCTCCTCTCTCTCCTCTTTCCCTCCCTCCCTGTCCCCCAACCTACCCCATCCTAACCTCCCCTGCCCCTTCATTCTCCCTCGCTTCCCTTCCCCTACCCTTGTTCTTCCTCCCTCCCTCTCCCCCCACCTTTGCCTTCTCATCCCCAGCACCTCTCACCCTCCTCTCTCTTTCTCTTCCCTCACCCTGTCCCTCCTCTTCACCCCATAATCTTTCTCCTTGTCCTCCCCTTCCATCCCCTCTCCTCCTCTCCTCTCCTCTCCTCTCCTCTTCCCTCCCCTCGTCTCATCTTCCCCTCCCCTCCCTTCACGGTTCCCCTTTCTCTTCTTCCTCGTCCCTCCCTCTACACTTCTCCACACTCTTCTCTTCCCCTTTCCTTCCATCTCCATCTCACCTAACATCCAAACTGGCATCTTTTGGAAATGTCTCACCCAGAATTTTTTCATATAATTTAATAATAATCCACATTCATCCTTAATTAGCATACAATATCAATTAAAAGTGTGGCGAAACCGAACTTGCGGAAGTGATGTAAACAATCTAGCGGACGCCATCTTGAAATAGGAAGAGCGAGCATGATTTTTCATTCATTTGATATCTTTTGTTTTAAATTAATCTATACTTTCTTGCTAGGTAAATAGATAAATACAAAATTCGTGTCAAATTAAATTTTTGAATAGATAAATACAAACTTCATATTTAGAGTTACAAATGTGTCGAAATCGAACTTGCAGAAATTATATAAACAGTTTGGAGGGCGCCATCTTGAAATACAAAGGTTGGACGTGAACTGGACAAGACAGAAGAAGAAGAGGAGGAGGAGACGAGGGAAGAGGAGAAGGAGAAGGAGGAGAAGAAAAAGAGGAAGAAGAAGAAGAAGGAGAAGAAGAAAAAGAAAAAAAGAAAAAGAACAAGAGGAGGAGAAGATGATGAAGAAGAAGAGGAACGTAAAAGAAGACAGGAAGAGGAAAAGAGGATGAGAATTTACAGGAAAGAAGAAAAGGCAATGGAAAGTAAGGAAGAGCAAGAAGAAGAAAAAGAATATGCAATGAATCACGAACACAATACAAACATCACAGACCACAAAGGATACATAAATACAGAAATACAAAGACACGGAGGTAAATACAACAGGCAAAGTTAGATGAGATGGAGGGGTGGGGGGAAGGGGGAGGTCGAGGATGAGATGGAAGGGTGGGGGCAGGGAGACACCGAGGATGAGTTGGAGGAGTGGGGGGAGGGGGAGACCGAGGATGAGATAGGGGGGATGAGATGAAGAGGTATATGAGAAAGATGTGAATTGGAGAGAGGGTAGAGTGACGCGGAGACAATTCTAGCATTACATAGATACATAGATAGATAAATAACGGAAGGGTTAAGGAATGTGGCGATAGATATAGTAGATAGAAAAGTAGATTGGGTAGGTAATAGATAGACCGACGCAGTTAATTTCACCCAGTTCTCTGTTGGTAGATTATAGGTCTTTGTTTCTTTCTTTTTTCGTTTTTCACGAGGCTGGGAGAGGATGATGATAATGGGTCGATCGGGAGTAGATTAAGACGACCCATTAAAGATTACTGTTGAAGGATTTGCGAGGAAGGGAATGTGGTAGTAGTAGTAGTAGTAGTAGTAGTAGCAGAGGTAGTAATGATGATGATGTAAGTGAATTCGATGGAAATAATGATAATAATGATAATAAAAACGATAACACCAATAATAACAACGGTAACAACAACAACAATAATAATAATAATAATAATAATAATAATAATAATAATAATAATAATAATCTCTACGTAATTCCAACATGGCGACACTGGCAACCCCGCCCGAAGGTTGCCACTAATACGGAAAATCTTCCACTTTTCAAAACTGGTTCACCTTCGTTCCTTTGACAAAAAACTTCTGACCAACGGAGGCGGCTTGAGACTTCGCATTATTTTATTTTTGGCTTTATTTTTTACTTTATTTCTGCTGCTTTAGTTAGTTTTTTGTATTTTAGGAGGGCTGTAACAAAGGAATGGTGTGTGTGTGTGTGTGTGTGTGTGTGTGTGTGTGTGTGTGTGTGTGTGTGTGTGTGTGTGTGTGTGTGTGTGTTTGTGTTTCAAAAATTCCTAGCACCTCTCACCATGTTCTTTATTATTATTATTATTATTATTATTATTATTATTATTATTATTACTATTAGCTAGGAGGGTTGTAACAAGTGGATGGTGTATATAATATGATCCGACTTTTTTGTTCAGTCGGGCTTCGTAATAATTCTTAACATGTTATTAAAATGATTGAGAAATTGGGTTATTTACTTTGAGAGAGAGAGAGAGAGAGAGAGAGAGAGAGAGAGAGAGAGAGAGAGAGAGAGGAGTAACCAGGAAATAGCTTTTTTCCTTTCGTCAGTGCGTCAGTCGGCCTCTCATATAATGGAAATATCATAAATTAGCAATTACTTAACCTCGCTGCATATTATTATTATTATTATTATTGTTGTTGTTGTTGTTGTTGTTGTTGTTGTTGTTTTTGTTTTATTATTGTTATTATTATTATTATTATAATTACTTTTCATTTTATTCTATTATTATTTTTAATTTCGTCTACTTCTCTTTTTCCTTTTTACTACTACTACTACTACTACTACTACTATTATTATTATTATTATTATTATTATTATTATTATTATTATTATTTACGCAGAAAACCGAGTAATGTGATACGTCAAGGTAGCGCCAGGATCAGCTGTTCTCTGTTTACATTCAGTTTGGCGGGTTCGATTTCGGCTCAGACGGGGAGGGTGGAGAGAGAGGGAGGGAGGAGCAGTGCAGTGGAGGGAAGAAGGTGTGGAGGAGGCTCAGAGGGAAGGAGAGCAAAAAAATGGAGTTAAAATGGAGAGAAAACAAGTGAAGGCCGAAATCACTAAAAGGCCGAAGTGGAAGAATGGAAGTGTCAGTGCGTCCTCTCATTAGGTATATTTTAATATCTCTGTCTCACGTTCTCTTCCCCTTCCTTCCCTCCCTCCCTCCCTCCATTTAAGCAAGGTGAGGGAGAGAGAGAGAGAGAGAGAGAGAGAGAGAGAGAGAGAGAGAGAGAGAGAGAGAGAACTGTCAAATGCCCTGGTGTGAAACTGAACTACTTTTCTGGACATGGAAGTGAGCAAATTAGAGATAAAAGAGAATTAGAGAAAGCAGAGATAAGAGAGAATTAAAGACAGAATTAAAGAGTGGACGGAATGACAGTATAGTCAGCCTAGTACTGACATAGGTAAGTAGGTTGGTAGGTACACTTACAGCAGATAGGTAGGTAGATAGGTAAGTAGGTAGGTAGGTAGGCAGGTAAATGTAGGTATGCAGGATGGTGAGCAGGTAGGTAGGTAGGTAGGTGGGCTTGTAGGTAGGTTGGTAGGTATGTAGACAGGCAGGTAAGTAGGCGAATAAGCAGGTAGGCTGATAGATGGGCATGTAGGTAGATTGGTTGGGTGACAGACTTAGGTTGTACACACACACACACACACACACACACACACACACACACACACACACACACACACACACACACACACACACACACACACACACACACACACACACACACACACACACACACACACACACACGGCGAGGGGATGTTTTTCGGTTGTTTTTCTACTGTATAATGCCACCAGGAACTCCAGCCAGTCACCTACCCCTTAAGGATCTGGGCCTCCTCCCTAGATCCACTTTCCTCCTCCTCCTCCTCCTCCTCCTCCTCTAATATAATGCTCTACCTCCTCATCCTCATCGTCCTGTCCTCCAACTCCTTCCATCTCCCTTCTCCCTCCATTTCTTTCCTCCCCCCCTCCACACTCTTCCCCCACCCCTTCACCCATACATTCCCCTCCCTCCACATTCCTCACTCCTTCACCCATACATTCCCCTTCCTCCCTCATTCCCCACATTTTCCCATTCCCTTCCTTCCTCCACTTCCCACCCCATCACCCATACATTCCCTCCCCTCCCCACATTCCCCTCATCCCATACATTCCCCTCCCTCCCTCCATTCCCCTCTCCTTACCTTCCTCACACAATCCCCACCCGTACTCCCATACATTCCCCTCCTTCCCTCCATTCCTTCACCCATACACTCCCCTCAATCCCCCATTCCCCATCCCTTCCCCATTACGTAAACCTCCAAATAGCCTCCCCCATAACTCTTTCAACACACCAGGCATCTAAACCATTTTTCAGTATACCGTAAACCCCTTAATTTTTAAAGGAATTCTTGGTTTTTAGGGACTCTGAAGGGACCGTTTTAAGTATTTTAGGAAAGGATGTTTTTGTTTTTTTATGCCTCTTTTTTGTCTTTGCTTTGGTCGTCATCGTCATCATCATCATCGTCATTTTCATCATCATCATCATCATCGTCATTATCATCATTATCATCGTCATCATCGTCACCATCATCATCATCATCATCATCATCATCATCATCGTCATTATCATCATTATCATCGTCATCTTCATTATCATCATCATCATCATTATCATCGTCATCATCGTCACCATCATCATCATCATCATCGTCATTATCATCATTATCATCGTCATCTTCATTATCATCATCATCATTATCATTATCATCGTTATCTCGCCTCTTTTTCACATCTACAAGTAGGGTGAAGGATAGGAGAGAGAGAGAGAGAGAGAGAGAGAGAGAGAGAGAGAGAGAGAGAGAGAGAGAGAGAGAGGGAGGGAGAGATGAGAAAACAGAGAAGAAAAAAAGTGTCAAGTCTATCATGGACAGCAAATTACGATGCTAGTCACGAAGAAGTGCTATTGTACCGTATTTTGACCCGTATTTTTGTCCTGCCACTGAACTAGGTAAAAAATCCGGGAAAGGTTCGCAAATCTGGGCTGGTGTGTGTGTGTGTGTGTGTGTGTGTGTGTGTGTGTGTGTGTGTCCTAACCCCCATGACCTTCCTTATTATACATATATGGCATAATTCCCATCATATAAGGTGACTCCATTACGGTTTTTTTTGGGGGGATGTATAAGTATGGAAACAAATCATGCCTTTTAGTACCGATGTTACGTCCGTGTCTGTCTGTCTGTCTCTCTGTTTCGCTTTCATTATTATTATTATTATTATTATTATTATTATTATTATTATTATTACTTACTGTCCTGTTGAGATCTCTGTACGGGCCTTATGGCAGGAAATTCATATACCCTAAACATACATAGGATCACTACTTACTGTCCTCTCGAGATGGTACCGCAGGACCTACGGCAGAAATTACAGATTATTGCGTAGGATATGTATTTACTGTCCTCTTGAAGGCTTTCCACAAAATTATAGATTTTTATTAAGATCGTCTGTCTGCCTGTCTGTCTCCACAGTAATTATATATACAGTGCTGAAATAATGGTTACGTTGTTTCCATTTTGTAAGAGTAGCGTTATTATCATTTTTCTGTTGGCGATTCATTCTTTAGCCGTTTTCATGTACAGTAGTAGTAGTAGTGGTAGTAGTAGTAGCAGCAGCAGCAGCAGAAGTAGAAGTAGTAATAGTAGTAGCAGTAGTAGTAATTCGGCAATAAGCAACGCAGTAAGGATGTGATGATTTCGCCTACCATGAATGACGTAATTTTGTAAGGTCACGATACCATGTGCTGATTGGTGGCCTCTGTACTCTACCATAAGTGGCTAACACCCTGCCCGGTCATATCAGTGCCACCACGCGAAGGAGACTTTAAGAACTAGGACAGGTTCATAAGATTCTAGAGATACGTTCTTAGAGTTCCGTTGTATTCTCTCTCTCTCTCTTTGTCTGTCTGTCTGTCTGTCTGTCTGTCTCTCTCTCTCTCTCTCTCTCTCTCTCTCTCTCTCTCTCTCTCTCTTTGTCTGTCTGTCTGTCTGTCTGTCTGTCTGTCTCTCTCTCTCTCTCTCTCTCTCTCTCTCTCTCTCTCTCTCTCTCTCCTTCAATCACCGTTACTCTCCCTCTCACTCCTTTTTTTTTTTCTTCGATGCCACTTTTTCTCTCTCTCCATCCTCCCCATCTCTCTCTCTCTCTCTCCTTCTCCTCCTCCTCCTCCTCCTCCTCCTTTCCTTCCTTCCCTCTCCCCTCCCCCATTTTCTTTCCCGCCATTACGGTGACACTGCCCTAAATCTCAAAATGACCTTCATGCCTCTTTAAAAATCCTTCCGGGTGAGAGAGAGAGAGAGAGAGAGAGAGAGAGAGAGAGAGAGAGAGAGAGAGAGAGAGAGAGAATTCTAGTAACTTTATTTTTTTTTAAATGTTCCCAATGGAGAGGTTCGTGTCATAACTAGCCGCTTATTGGTGTGTGTGTGTGTGTGTGTGTGTGTGTGTGTGTGTGTGTGTGTGTGTGTGTGTGTATGTTCTAGGGGACTTAACCCCATCCCAGTCATGACGTGTTTACTATTACTACTACTACTACTACTACTATTATTATTATTATTATTATTATTATTGATGTTGATTATGTTATTACTATTACCACAACTACTACTATTACCACCACCACCACCACCACCACTACTACTACTACTACTACTACTACTAAAGCTACTACTACTACTACTGATCTACTTATTATGCTGCTGCAGGAGTATTTCATTCAGTTTAACAAGAGAGCCTCCTCGTTTATGAAAGCTGTATCGTTTTAATCTTACCCTTTTGATTAAATTCTTGTTACCTTCACATTATTTATTTATTTATTTAATTAAGGATATTATTAAAGGATACTAAGGAAATGTATATAGAAGAGGTATTACGGTTTAGGTTAGGCGTGAGCAAGCCGGCCGCTACAGTACATATATAAAGTTTACCTAATGTGTTACAGAAGGTTTAGTTATGGACAGTGTTGCTTTTATATACTTCACATGGACCTCTCTCTCTCTCTCTCTCTCTCTCTCTCTCTAACCCATATCCATTCTTTTGTAGCTTATTTCATGTAGTCAAGTGACGGAAAAACACAGTGCTACATCTCTACATTCTTTCCATAGCGCTTCTTCGTGACTAGCCTCGTATTCTTGTGTTATTCTCCTGTTATTTTCGCCACGGAGAGAGCTTTTATCGGCCAACGGTAAAGTATTTCACAACAGAACAACGGGGCAAGGGGGCAGGCAGGAAAGACAACGGGTATATGGGAATTATAAAACTTTACTTATATTTTTAAAAGTAAGGGCACTTTATCCGAAGAAAAAAATGGTCAGACCTCACCTTGAATGCAGCAGTACAGTTCTGGTATGTCCATGTGAGTCAAAATATGAATGAGAGAGAGAGAGAGAGAGAGAGAGAGAGAGAGAGAGAGAGAGAGAGAGAGATGAGGCACCAAAGAGACAGAAAAGGCAGAGAGAGAAATGAATATCAAACCAATACTAAGACAACTGTAATGAAGAATTATACGAACGGAGATAGATAAATAGATAGATAGATAGATAGATAGATAGAGAGAGAGGGAGAGAGAAGCGGGACTAACTCATTTCTTTTCCCTTAACCCCCCATATGAGGAGACACACAGAGGCAGCTTAAGTGGTTCGCCTTGTGGCACTGTCGGCTCAGGGGCGCGATAATCTGAACCTCCACCATGACGCCAAGAGCAATGTAGTAGTAGTAGTAGTAGTAGTAGTAGTAGTAGTAGTAGTAGTAGTAGTAGGAGGAGGAGGAGGAGGAGGAGGAATAGTAGTAATAGTAGTAGCAATGGAACGGTAAATAAATGTAAAGTTCTCCTGACATTATTTAGTGGAAGTAAGGGGAAAAAATGCACTGCCACGTAAATCTAAGACTGATTTGTATAGCCACGGCGGCTGTGGTTACCGTGTTAGCCTCCCGATCTGCGTGTTCCCTTAATCTGATGGACAAAACAGAAGTACTGGGATTATTTATACTTAGGTTAAGAAATTTCTTTCCTTTCCCCTCCCTTCTTTTCTCTTGTCTTTTAACTCTTCTTTCTCGTTCAGTTTTTCATCCTTGATTTTCCTTCTCCCCCTTCCCCTTCCCCTCCCCTGTCTTCCTTAATTTCCCTCTCCCCCTCTCCTTTTCCCCTCTCCCTCTCCCCCTTTCCCCTTCTCTGTGTAACCCTCTCCTCCCTTTTCTATCCTTCTTCCTGTATCCTCCCTCTGTTCCATTTATGACTATCCTCTCATTCCCTCCCCTCTTTCCCCTCCCCCCCCCGCCATGCTTGGGTGACCCCGTGACCTTCCCTGACCTGACCTTACCCACGGAGACCAGGAAGTGACAGAAGGAAGGGGAAGGGGAGGGGGGGCGTGATGGGGGGAAGAGTGGAGGGGGGGACGTGAGAGGCATAAACTGAAATTAATATATAGTTGTTCATCCATATTAAGTTAGTGGTGATTTTTGTCCTTATTGCATCCTGTTTTCGTCCTTATTGCGTCTTATTTTCGTCTTTATTGCAGCCTGTTCGTCCTTATTGCGACCCATTTTCGACCTTATTGCGGCCTACTTTCATCCTTATTGCAGCCTATTTTCGTCCTTATTGCAGCCCATTTTCATCTTTATTGCAATATATTTTCGTCCTTATTGTGGCCTATGTCGTCCTTATTGCAGCATATTTTGTCCTTATTACTGCCTATTTTCGTCCTTATTGCGGCCTGTGTCGTCCTTATTGCGGCCTATTTCGTCCTCATTGCAGCTTATTTCCCTTAGTTCAGTGGAAGAATAAGATAATACCACGGCTCTACGTCCTTCCCATAGCACTTCTTCGTGACTAACATCGTCTTCTGGTCTTGTATTTGTGTTTGCGACTCATTGTGTAAGATAGACAAATGATGTTTAGGCCAAGTTAAAGCAAACAGAGTATAGGCTACTACTACCACTACTACTACTACTATTCATCATCATCATCAATATCATCATCATCATCGTCGTCGTTATCATCATCATCATCTTTCCACTACTACCACTACTGTCACTACTGCTACTACTACTATTATTACTACTACTACTACTACTACTGCTACTACTACCACTACTACAGCTATTCATCGCCATCATCATCATCATCATCATCATCATCATCATCATCATCATCATCTTTCCACTACTACCACCGCTGTCACTACTATTATTACTACTACTGTTGCTGCTGCTACTACAACTACTACTACTACTACTACTACCACCACTACTACAACTACTATTACTACTACTACTACTACTACTATTACTACTACTACTACCACCACCAGCCACACCGTTGTCACTCTTACCACAATTGACAAACGAGAGAACAGATAGGGACAAAGGCTGAGAGGACGGGCGTGACTCCTTATTGCTGATACTATCTCTCTCTCTCTCTCTCTCTCTCTCTCTCTCTCTCTCTCTCTCACCAAACCACTTTCCCTTTCACACCCACCTCGAGCGATACATATCAGATCACTTCGTTCTCCCTCCCCCCTCTCTCTCCTTCTCTCTTTCTCTCTCACTGCATATATATATATATATATATATATATATATATATATATATATATATATATATATATATATATATATATATATATATATATATATATATATATACGCGATGAT